>NC_133778.1:6818464-6913203 GCF_003597395.2 Chelonoidis abingdonii
CTGGCAATGCCCCTACTAATACAGCCCAATATGCCATTGGCAATGAGGGCACACGGTTGACTCTTATCCAGTTTCTCATCCAATGTAATCTCCAGCTCCTTTTCTGCAGAACTGCTGCTTAGCCAGTCAGTCCCCAGCCTGTAGCAGTGCATGGGATTCTTTCTTCCTAAGTGCAGGAATCTACACTTGTCCTTGTTGAACCTCATCAGATTTCTTTTGGCCCAATCCTCCAATTTGTCTAGGTCACTCTGGACCCTGTCCCAACCCTCCAGCATGTCTACCTCTTCCACCAGATTAGTGTCATCTATGAACTTGCTGAGGTTGCAATCCATCCCATCGTCCAGATCATTAATAAAGATGTTGAACAAAACTGGCCCCAGGACCGACCCTTGGGGCACTCCACTTGATACCAGCTGCCAACTAGACATTGAGCTGTTGATCACTACCCATTGAGCCTGACAATCTAGCCAGCTTTCTATCCTCCTTATAGTGCATTCATCCTATCCATACTTTTTTAACTTGCTGGGAAGAATACTGTGGGACACCATATAAAAAACTTTGCTAAAGTCAAGGTATATCATGTCCACCGCTTTCCCCATATCCACAGATCCAGTTATCTCATCATAGAAGGCAATCGGGCTGGTCAGGCATGACTTGCCCTTGGTGAATCCATGCTGACTGTTCCTGATCATCTTCCTCTCCTCCAAGTGCTTCAGAATGGATTCCTTGAGGACCTGCTCCATGATTTTGCCAGGGACTGAAGTGAGGCTGACCGGTCTGTAGTTTCCTGGGTTCTCATTCTTCCCTTTTTTGTATGTGGGCACTATATTTGCCTTTTTCCAATCATCCAGGACCTCCCCCAATCACCATGAATTTTCAAATTTTCTGCACTGAGCAGAGTATTGCAACAAATGACACATTGGATTTATGATGAGGAGACAGCTGGCATCATTTTTGTCTTTATCTGGAATTTCAGTGCTTAGAAAATGGACCATGACTAATTCTAGTTATTTGGCTGATGGATTTTTAAGCAATTGTTTTCAATGGCCAATGGCTCTGCAATCACATCAGCCAACTCCCTTAGCACCCTTGGATGCATTAGATATGGACGTATGGACTTGTGCATGTCCAGCTTTTCTAATAGTCCTTAACCTATTCCTTCATCACTGAGGGCTGCTCACCTCCTCCACATACTGTGTTGCTCAGTGCAGCAGTCTGGGATCTGCCCTTGTCTGTGAAGACCGAAGCAAAAAAATCATTGAGTACTTCAGCTTTTTATACATCCTCTATCACTAGGTTGCCTCTCCCATTCAGTAACGGGCCCACAGTTTCCCTGACCACCTTCTTGTTGCTAAAATACCTGTAGAAACCCTTCTTGTTACCCCTCACATCCCTTGCTAGCTATAACTCCAATTGTTCCTTGGCCTTCCTGATTACACCCCTGCATGCTGTAGCAATATTTTTATACTCCTCTCTAGTCATTTGTCCAAGTTTCCATTTCTTGTAAGCTTGCTTTTTGTGTTTAAACTCACTGAAGATTTCGCTATTAAGCCAAGCTGGTTGCCTGCCATATTTACTATTCTTTCTGCACATTGAGATGGTTTGTTCCTGCATCCTCAATAAGGCTTCTTTAAAATACTTGTGATGGAACATCATTTCTGCCCAGCTTGCATCGCTAAGAGCTGACAATCACTAAGAAACTGACCTGCAGAGGTCACAGCAGAGAATACCTGATGGGAGCGGCGAGAACCATCCAAAGCAAGTGCTCAGATGGTGGAGCAAGCCAGGTGCCTTCTTTCCCGGGTTGGAGTTGAACTCACACAGATGCATCTTTGAATCCTGGGTCCTCACTGATCAAGGACGGCCACTGTGAGTTGGGTCTGGTGAGGGAGCAGAGAGGGGCATGATAAAGGAACTTTTGGTTGTCAAACTTAAGAACATGAGGTGGAAGGCACTGCCCCATGCACTCTGGGGTGAGTGTCCTGGTCAAAGTTTTAGATTTATGAATCCTGCTTGCGGTATTTTTCCTAATTAATGTTGGGTGATTTCCCTACTTCTATTAAAAGTTTCTTTGCTACACTCAGACTCTGCGCTTGTGAGTGGGGCAGGATTGCCTCTCAGGTACTTGGGGTGGTGTGTAATTTTCCTAGGTTACTGGGTGAGCGTTCAAGCTCATTCTGTGTTGTATCAATGGAAAGGAACCCCTAGATACTGAACCCAAATCTGGTTGCTGCTGGCTCCACCTGGCAGAAAGGTTGTACAAGGAGCCAGGCCCCACATGTCTGGATGCTCCTTCTGAACCTTTTGGGACTGTACCAGCTGGATCACCCCTCACTCCTCTCTCAGCCCTGAACGTGGGTGAGGGAGGTGCAATGGTCGTTGTGCTCCATCGCTCTTGTAAAGGCTTCAGGGAGGCAGCTGCAGTTGGGCCCGGCGCAGCCCTTTGGCAGGTATTTCTCAGACTGTGAGCTCTTTGGGGCAGGGAGCATCTGTTTGGGCCATGCCTGGCACAAGAGGGGTCTGGTCCCATATGGGGGTCTGGGAGCACCACCACAATAATGAGATTTCAGAACCTCAGAAGCAGTTTGTTTGGTTCAGGAGTTTATGTCCCTTCCATACGCAGTGTAGAGATAACAAAAAAGGTTTTCTCTGCAACCTTTTTTCATCCCTCTCTATCTTCTTGGTCCCAACTAATTTGCTTTTAAGATAATATTTAGAGAAAACAATCTATGTAAACTGAAAACTGTTCTGCTGCAGTCCAGACTGTACAAGCTTTGTTTGTGCTGCACAGCTGGAGTTTATACTGCAATATTAATCTATCAGGGATATATTTTATGACCCAGGGAATTGGCACTGAGCCGGGTATTGCAACAAATGACACACTGGATTTACGATGATGAGACAGTTGGCATCATTTTTGTCTTTATCTGGAATTTCAGTGTTTAGAAAATGGACCGTGACTAATTCTAGTTATTTGGCTGATGGATTTTTAAGCAATCAATTTGCAAACATCTAGAAGATAATATGGTGATAAGTAACAGTCAGCATGGATTTGTCAAGAACAAATCGTGTCAAACCAATCAGATAGCTTTCTTTGACAAGGTCACAAGCCTTGTGGATAGGGGAATCGGTTGATGTGGTATATCTTGATTTTAGTAAAGCTTTTGGTACTGTCTCACATAACTCTCTCTTAAACAAACTAGGGAAATGCAACCTAGACGGAGCTACTATAAGATGGGTGCATTTCCAGAGAGTAGTTATCAGTGGTTCACACTCATGCTGCAAAGGCATATCGAGTAGGGTCCCGCAGGGATCCGTTCTGGGTCCAGTTCTGTTCAATATCTTCAATATCGTAGATAATGGCATAAAGCACACTTATAAAGTTTGCGGATGATACCAAGCTAGGAGGGGTTGCAAGTGCTTTGGAGGATAGGAATATAATTCAAAACGATCTGGACAAATTGGAGAAATGGTCTGAAGAAAATAGGATGAAATTCAATAAGTAAAAATGCAAAGTACTTCATTCAGTTCCACACATACAAAATGGGAAATGACTGCCTAGGAAGGGTCACTGCGGAAAGGGATCTGGGGGTCATAGTGAATCACAAGTCAACATGAGTCAACACTGTTACCAAAAAACCAAACATCATTCTGGGATGTATTAACAGGAGTATTGTAAGCAAGACAAAAGAAGTAATTCTGCTCTGCTCTTTGCTGATTAGGCCTCACCTGGAGTACTGCGTCCAGTTCTGGGCATCACATTTCGGGAAAAATGTGGACAAATTGGAGAAAGTCCAGAGAAGAGCAACAAAAATGATTAAAGGTCTAGAAAACATGAACTATAAGGAAAGATTGAAAAAACTGGGGTTGTTTAGTCTGAAAAAGAGACGACTGAGAGGGTCCATGATAACAGTTTTCAAGTACATAAAAGGTTGTTACAAGGAGGAGGAGAAAAATTGTTCTTCTTAACCTCTGAGGACTGGACGAGAAGCAATGGGCTTAAATTGCAGCAAGGGCGATTTAGGCTGGACATTAGGAAAAACTTCCTAACTGTCAGGGTGGTTAGGCACTGGAATAAAATTGCCTAGGGAGTTTGATCCTGGTCTCACCCTTGGCCCTGACTGGTCTTAGGGGATCCTGGCAGTTTGCCTGGACCACTCTGACCTATGGTGAAGAGATTACCCTGGGGGAACATGGAGGCAGTGGTCCATTTCCTACCCAGGATGCCCCAGGCAGTATTGGAGGTCCCTGAATGGGTTGACCGATCCCGGGAGGAGCTCCCCAGGCTCCAAGCCCAAGTATCGCAGCTCACAACAGAGAACCAAGTTCTGAATAGACAGTCCACCAAGCTCTGTGATGAAAATGTGGCACTGCGGGTCCAACTGGAACAGCACGCCACAGGTAACCAGCTGCTACAAGAGCAGGTAGCCCGGCTGCAGAATGCAAACACTGCACTAAAGGCATGACCCAGTTCCCCTTCCAGAATGTTTTAATGTGGATTGCCAAAAATTCAGGGTGTTTATTAACCAGTGCCATCTCTGGTCCTACCCCCTGAGCAAGCAAAAGTAGGACACATTATTAGCCTCCTGATGGTACATGCATTGGACTGGGCCTCACCCTATTTGAATGAGTGAGCCTCATGCTATTATAGACTCATAGACTTTAAGGTCAGAAGGGACCATTATGATCATCTAGTCTGACCTCCTGCACAACACAGGCCACACAATCTCACCTATCCACTTCTATAACAAACCCCTAACCTATGTCTGAGTTATTGAAGTCCTCAAATTGTGTTTTGAAGACCTCAAGCTGCAGAGAATCTTCCAACAAGTGACTCGTGCCCCATGCTGCAGAGGAAGGCAAAAAACCTCCAGGGCCTCTGCCAATCTGCCCTGGAGGAAAATTCCTTCCCGACCCCAAATATGGTGATCAGCTAAACCCTGAGCATGTGGGCAAGACTCACCAGCCAGCACCCAGGAAAGAATTCTCTGTAGCAACTCAGATCTCATCCCATCTAAATTCCCATCACAGACCACTGGGTCTATTTACCTGCTGATGATCAAAGATCAATTGCCAAATTAATTGCCAAAATTAGGCTATCCTGTCATATCATCCCCTCCATAAATTTATCAAGCTTAGTCTTAAAGCCAGATATGTCTTTTGCCCCCAATACTCCCCTTGGAAGGCTGTTCCAGAACTTCACTCCTCTAATGGTTAGAAACCTATAGAACTGGCTTGCCTTTCTCCATGTGTTTTACACCATATCTGATGATCTCACCATGCCTACTCAGCAGAGGAGGCCCTGTGCAAACTCTCACAGGGGCAGGGATTACGTAAAGAGATTATGGATGAGCTAGTTTACGTGGAGTCCCAACCTAGATGCCTTTGTCAACCTTGTCATACACAATGACAGTGGCTCAGCAAATGGCATGAGGAAAGGAAGGGGTCTATATTAACATCAAGCCAGTTCCCCTTGGTACCAGTCTCCAACTGATGCCCACTGCCATGTGACCTCTGAGGAAAAAAAACCCATTGATGCCACTGGCTATGATTCCACTGTGGAGAATCTGGCTATACTCTTGTCAACTGCCCATCCTGAGCTCTAGCATGATGCAATTTGGGAAATGACCACACCCAGACACAGTAGAGGGAGCTGTCCTAGGGGAGTCCTGAGATAATGTCCCCCTACTCCACATCGAGGCATGCCCCAGCATGGTCCCTGCATCTTAAAGTCCAGGTCTGCCTCTGTGTTCCAGGGGAGCCGTATCAAATTCCACCACAGTGGGTACTGGTGGATTACAGGACAGTGCACAACTTCATTGATGTCAATAAGGCCCAACCTCTGGGTACTCTGGTTCAACTAAAAATGGATCTCAGCTTAGTGGAAACTATGGATTTCATTGGTGCCAGGAACACACGAGATACCACCTCTGGAAGTTGCCATTTGGGACCATCAGAATGTCTTTCAGTTGTGAGCAGATCGTTCCTCTCACTTCCCTATAATCTTTGTAATTTCATGACTGGTGGTTCATGATCTGGACGTCCTTTGGCATGAGCACCAAGTTAGCTCTTTCTCCAAGTTCTGCCAGCAAGTCTGTCTACACGCACCATCTGATGAGCCCCAGAAACTAGATGTGCACCACCAGGACCTGGCTGTGGGTCAGGTGGGAACACCATCAGAGTTGACTACAGCACTGTCCCACAAGTACAGTGACTATGGTGATGACTTCAAGAAAAAGGATGCTGACACATTATCTCCACACCAGGATTATGATTTCCCAGTCGAGTGCAATCAGATGCCAAGGTACCGTTTGGCTGTATCTGCGCAATATCAGAACCTGAGCTGGCTGCCCTGCATTCCTGTCTTCAGGATAATCTGGCCAAGTGCTTCATATGGCCACCTACCTCTCCCACCAGGGCCCCATTTCTGCTGTTAAAAAGAAAGATGGAAGCCCTCAATCAGGTTACCATCAGGAATACATACCACCTTCCACTCATCCTGGAACTAGTGGACCATGTACAATTGGCTCATGTATTCACAAAACTTGACCTATGGTGGGGCCTACAACCTGGTTTGAATCTGAAGCAGGGATGAGTGGAAGACAGCTTTTCAAATGTGTTATGGCAATTATAAATACTGGTAATGCCATTTAGCCTCACAAATGCCACTGCAACATTCCAATACTTCATAAACAAGGCCTTCCATGACATCCAATACCGATACATGGTAGTCTACCTAGCTGGTATCCTCATGTTTTCTGAGGGTTTCATGCTACACACTCAACACATCCAGTCTGGATGCATAGCTGGAAAAGTGCAGCATTGACCAGCACTCCAGGGAGTTCCTGGGCTACATACATCCTGTCTCCCGATGGTCTCTGAATGATCAAAGAAGATGGAGACAGTACAGATCTGGGCACTCCCCCCCCACCCTCAAGATCAAGGAACAACAATGCTTCCTGGGGTTCACTAACTGTTATAGGCACTTCATCTCTTGGTTTTCAAGCCAAATCACCTCATTGACAGCACATCTGTGCAAACGCATCATTTTCACTTGGTATCCAGATGCCCAACAAGCTTTCAGCCAGCTCAAGATGCCCTTTACAAGAGCCCTGATCCTGGTCCACCCTGCCCTAGCATGACCCTTAATCACTGAGACAGATGCCTCCAGTGTGGCAATTGGGACCATACTTGCTCAAAGACACAGCACTTTCACCCTTGCACCTACTGTTCTTGGAAGCTCATTTTAGGTGAACAGAATTATGAAATTCTAGATAAGGAGCTTCTAGCCATCAAAGTGTCCTTCAAAGAGTGACACCACTATCTGGAGGATGCTTGGTACCCAGTATAGGTATACATGGATCCTCATATGAGGCCCCAATTCATATCTCAAAGTTTGTATTTTTCAGCAGCTATTAACTCAATAGATGATTATAATATCATATATTATTTGTATTAAGGTAATATACAGATGTCCCAACTGACAGTCACTCCGAACGGGTGAATCAAGACTTAGAACAGTACTTGTGCTGCTTCACAAGGGCAATTGGTCAAACCTTCTACCCCAAACAGAGTTTGCTTAGAATAACACCGACCATGTCTCCACCAGGCAGAGTCTGTTCTGTGCCAGTTGTGGCTCCCACCCCCATCTCCACCTGGCCACACCTGTCTGCTCCACCAATCCCGCAGTTGCCTACTGGTTGCAACAGATCCAGGAGATCCAAGAAGAACTCAAGACCTATGTGGACAAGGCCAAGGAAGACAACAAGTGGTATATGACCAACAGCACTGGGAAGGCCAGGCTTGCAGCATCGGGCAAAAAGGGTGGTTTTCAGCCCAAAACCTCCACACCAAATAGCCATGTTGTAAAATGGACCTTCCGTACCTCAGCACGTGTTCTATCAGCCAAGTAATCAGCCGAGTGACCATGAAACTTGAGTTATCCAGATCCCTCAAAATACACCCAATGTTTCATGTATCCTTGCTAACCCTATATTGACAACAGCTTTGCTCACTTGGCTCACTCACCCCCTCTCTGTACAGGTCCAAGGACATGATGAGTATGAGGTCCAGGAGAGACTGGAATCAATAATCAGTCACAGTTTCCTAAGGTACCTCAGAGACTGGGAGAACAATGTCCTAGAAAGGGGATCCTAGAAGCCCATGTCCTAACTTCATGGTAGGCTTCTGTGTAGGTAGGGTAATGTAAGGGCCAGGAGGACTAGAGCCTGGGCCTGCAGAGCTGCCAGGTAGTAGACATGTCCATGCTGCCAACCTGCAGTAGCTAAACTTGCGCTCCACTGCCTATGACCTGCTGTGGACACAGACCATAGGAAATCCTGCCTCAAGGGGTCTGACAGGAAGCAGCCTCATGTCTCCTGATTGCTCCTGCCCTATATAAACCCAAGGAGTGTTCCAGGAAGTGTTCAAACATCAGTGCGGCTCTCCTATAGTTGCCTTGACCTTCCCTGCTCTTTAGCACCAGGCTTCGACTTTGGCTTGTTTTGGCCTTTGCTTCCTAAACTGGACCCTGAAACCTGACTCGACCTCTGATAAGAATGGCCATACTGGGTCAGACCGAAGGTCCATCTAACCCAGTATCCCATCTTCCCACAGTGGCCAATGCCAGGTGCTTCAGAGGGGATGAACAGAACAGGTAATCATCAAGTGATCCATCCCCTGTCACCCATTCCCAGCTTCTGCAAACAGAGGCTAGGGACATCATCCCTGCCCAACCTGATTAATAGCCATTGATCGACCTATCCTCCATGAACTTATCTAGTTCTTTTTTACTCCTGTTATACTTTTAGCCGTCACAACAGCTTCCAGCAAAGAGTTTCACAGGTTGACTGTGCGTTGGTATTGATCCTTGGTATTGACCCTGGCCTGGAACCTGACTATGAACTTCTCTGCCACTCCCAGCCTCAGGTTTGACCCTGCTCTAATCCTTGGTCCTAATTATCATTGCTAGGATCCTGATGACATACCCCAAGAGTAGAATTTGGCCTACATTGTACATGCGTGGACTGAGTATATTTTTCATGGTATGTAACGAGTCAAATACCAGATGGGAAAGGAGTTGGTTGAAAGATTCATTCATTTGAAATATTTTGGCTTAAACTTTCAATTTTTGCTGGAAAAATTTGAAACAGTTTTTACTTTGATGCAATTTTCAAAAACTGAAAACTTTGAAAATTTTGGATGTTTGTTTTCTTCTTTCTGTTTTCCACCACTGAACGCCATAGAATGAGTTATATCTTGGGGTTTACTTGTTTTCTCTTCTTCTTCCCCCCCTTTTTCGACTCTGTAATTTCTCAAGATTTCTACAGTTTAGGAAAAGCTAAAGTAGCACGTTTATATTCTAAATTCACATTCCTTGTTGTTGTTTGTTGTTTGCTTGTTTTGTTTATTTTATTATTATTTCAAGCATACTTAGTTTCATACCATATATGTTTCACAAAAGGAAACTGCCCATTTATGACTGTACCCTAAGTCCTGCCTCCAGGGTTCTCCAAGTTTTCCACTTCCACTTCCACTTCCACTTTTCCACTTGAGCCCTACCTCCCCTGTGCCCCCACCCTGAGGTGCCCCCTTGTGGCAGCTCCTCCCCCCTCCCTGAGGCACCCCCTTGCGACAGCTCCCCACCCTCCGCCCTGAGGCACCCCTTTTCCTGCCCCAGCTCACCCCTGCTCCCCGCACGAGCACCCCGAGCACGCCTCGCTGCTTCACTTCTCCCGCCTCCTGGGATTGCAGCACCAATCAGCTTGGGGAGGAGGCAGGGCAGGGGTGCTCTGGGGTGGGCAGTTCCCCTGCGGGCCCCCCCTTACTTGCTGCAGGCAGCCCTCCCTGCGCTCCTCTGCCCCAGCTCCCTCCACCTAAATGCCGGAGGCGACCAGGGCAGCCGAAGATCCAGCCACCGCAGTCACTGCCGAAGAAAATCGCGCCCCCCAAATGCCAGTGCCCTAGGCAACTGCCTAGATCGCCTGAATGGTTGCACCAGCCCTGAGGGCACACTGGGCATGGAGCAGTTATAATAGCAGGGAAGCAGCAAAAATCAGATTAGGAAAACAAATAGTAACATGGGTATTCATTAAAATGATGGGTCTGGCTTGTACTTGGAACCCAACAGGGCTCGGCCTGTGAGAGCTATGCACAGGCTACAAACCCAGCACCACGACTGGCAGGTCCCTCCGAAAGGCCAAGGGCTGAATGGGTTTGGAGAGTCACCTGCTCCCCCTCCCCTAGATTGAGAGGTCAGTTCAGGGCAGTGTCCAAGGGCAGGGAGGGCATAGGACGATGCGGGGATGCTGGTGCTGCCATTCACCCTATTGTGTTTGTCTTTGCATTAGTGACATTAATGGGGGTTGGATCGGGACATTTTCCTGGCCAGGAGGTTGCCAGGGTCCCTGAGTAAGAGGCGAATATTTTTGAAGGTTGCGGGAAGCTGAAGTCTGAGGCCTTCCTGTTTTGAAATGTGCAAGTCCACGTTATGCATTCTCCTCAAGATAGGTTACAAATGGGGGGAAAGGAGTAACATGAGTGAGTGGTGGAAATCCATGTGGCAGGCACAGAGAGAGCTCCTGTCCTTGGAAAAACATGATTTCCTCTTCCGTTTTGTTTAAAATAATCTCCTAACTGCAACATTACAGCATCCCCTCGCCCCACTCCAGACACCCCCAGGAAAAGGAGTGATTGGAGGGTGATTCCCACTCCCCAGCCTAGCCTAGTGGGGCTTCGATGGATCCGCACTGACACCCTGTGGATACTTGGAGTAAGGACATCTTTGCTCTCTGTCACAGACGGAGTTGAAGGAGGAGAATTATAAAGTAGGCAGTTTCTTTTTTGCCAGAGAACAGAGGCTTTCGGCTGGAGAAGCCTCTGCCACTCCCAACTGATCCCTTCTCTTCATCAAAAATAGAGACCAAAAACTCTAAGAAAAGAAATCCAACCCTTCCAACCGAAGATGCAGAAGCCCTATTGACAAAAAGATTCCAAGACTTTTTTCTTCTTTTCCTGACTTGACTTTCTGGAGGAAACTTCGATCTTGTTTTCAGGTAGGCAAAGACTCTTGCTTCACCATTTGATATCTCCATAAACCTTCCTGCTTCTTTTGAAGCTGCTGCAGATATGAACAAGGAAACTAACCTTTTTATCTTCAGGCTGTGTTTGTGCTGCTGTTTGTGAACTCTTGATCAAGTTGATACAGTAGAATTTCCAGGCATGTTGCTTTTAGAGACTAGACAAAGTAAACACTTACCTCTCTGAGCTGCTCCATAGTTCAGAGATTTACATGTGTGGATATTTTGGGCAACAAACTCTCTTGGGATTAGAATAATTGTTAATGAGGCCACTTTCTGAAGAAAACCTTTTTGGGAGAGATTCTGCAGCTTCTGCTGTTCACAAGACCCAAGGAAAGTTCAGTCCCTTGTATATGAACTCAAGTTTCAGGCATTATGGCCAAGGGGCTAGTCAGTCACTAGAAAACTTGTTGGGCCAAGTTAATCTCTAGTGTAACTCTATTGAAGCCAGTGGCATTACCTGAGGGACAGACTTGGCCCACTGAAGCAGTACCAGAATGTTGATGCTGCTACAAAGCCTGAATTATTAGACCCAAGGGCGTCTCTTTGACTTTCAGTGACACAGGAATACAAAATTCTCTTTGCTCCTCACAGAAATCGGGTGTTTTGGTCTGTTGAATTTCACAAGCTTGTCAATTTTCTGCGAAGAGGTAACTGGCAGGATTTGAACAGGGCTCAGTGTTATTGCTAGGGTACGCGTAACTTGCTTTGTTCGCGCCGATGGGTTTAAGGAGTGTACTCTGATTTCATGCATGCTGCTTTAGCTGTGCACAGTGAAATGTGCATGTGGCTGGTTCACTAGCACTGCAATTCCAGCGGTTCGCTGATGGGTGTGGTTAACACGGCAATATAAGCCATTCCCTGGAAGAGGTGCTGTTTCTGCACAAGTGAAAAGGGCACCCAGACTGAGATTGTTCCTCCCTCACAAAATGACATTCCCAGGCCTCTTGCTGCCTCCTTCCCATGCTATCTGTGCTGTTTGAAGTCCTGTGGTGTTTGATAGACGAGGTAGAGCTGGGTGCCAGGCAATGGAGGGGAAGCCTTTACAGTGGGTGATCTGCCTGGGAACCGACAACTGAGCACTAAGGGAAAGATCTAAGCAGATTGTTTGACACCCACTGAAACTACCAGCACCTGCACTGAGTGAGCCCAGCCTGCTTGTGCGTGAGGGCAGGAGGAAGGCATTTGCCTGGGCATTTGTTACAGACGAGGGCACAGATTTCTCCTCGTTTTATCTTACTTGATTTTCAAAAGAAACCCTAGTGCCTTGGACAGAGCTAGAACAGAGGGTACCTATGTGATTGCAGACCACAGGTTGGGCCCCAAGATCACATATTCCAGTGCACATATCCTGCTTCTCCACAGCCCCAACACAACCCATAGCCACTGCCACGAAAACCATGGGCCTGGATGGTTCTTCACGCAGGAATACGGCATGTGAAATGTTGTTGTAGATTTGCCATCGGTGGGATGATGCACTTGGGAATAGTTATCTTCCCGTGAGCGAAACTCATCTAGTGGCATTAACTCAGCTGCTTCCATACAATGTTAGCCCAGACACTGGGGCTGGGACTGGTTTGCTAGGGGCACCTCTGGCAAGTGAGCTGCTCAGGCCTCTCTCAGGGATGCCAAGTAGATCTTCGGTGTAGGAGGCACACAAGATAGGGATTCTCACCTGCTGATGCTCCCAGCTCTCAGAGTTGGGTGAGTGGACCAGAGTGGCATGGGAGACCCTGGCTATGCAGGGAGGTTCTGGGGCACTGAGCTGGCCTTTCTGGCATGCCAGAGGATCTGCCGACTGTCTCCACTCTCAAGGATGGGACAGAAGGTCTGTCATGTCTGCTAGCTGGTGTCCTGCTGGTCTGTGAGCAGAGGGAATCTGTATCCCTCATTGTGAAATTACTGCCACATTCACAGGACTCCACACTCCACCAGCCAACGTCTCCCCACTGTTATAGGGAAGGGCAGTGGGGACAAATGATTGAATGATGTGATTGTGTGCAACAAGACTTGTTGGGGATCATCTCAAATGGCGGGTGGAGCTGCTCTCTTGCCATGAGGAGTTCAGGTGAGGGAGAGATGTCTTTCCATTCTGCCTGCAAGTGCAGACCCGGCAGTCTCCTGCACGGCCACTGTCCTTGCCAGGCCACTGCTTGGCCATTAGGGCATGCTGCAAACAAACAGGGCAGCCTAGGACAGGTGTGGATGGGTGAGCTCCTGGCTGTACAGTGCATTGCACCTGCACGTGCCCCCTCAAGTCTCCATAGATTCCTTGAGGTGAGGCCGGAACCACATGCAGGGAGAGGATCACCGCACAGGCTGGGGCCTTCCACATCCGCTCTGTGGGCATGAAGCCAGAGCTGACGAGTCCCAGGGCTGCTCCTCCTGTCTCTATCACCGGCAGGGATGTCTCACCTCTGACTCCCAGACTTTGGAGGAGGAGAGGTTGGGGGAAGCTTTGAGAGGGTCCCCTCCTGGACTCTGCCAAATCACTCCCTCAGCGCCTGCAGGCCCGTGAGATCAGTGGGGGCCACTCCCCATCAGGCCAGACTGTCCAGGCGCCCTACGTGGGCCAGAGGAGGTAACACAGCCCAGGTGATGTGACCTTCCCTGGGCACCTCTCTGCAGAGCTGCCTAGGAGAGGGTCAGTGTGTGTCCCCCACCCCACTCACCCACGCCTCCCCAACCTGCTCACTACCTCTACGTGGGTCCTGGACTCATCAGAGAACCCTCCACGGTATCCAGGGGGACGGCAGGGGACAGCGCCCAGCCAGTGACCCACGGTCCTGTTGGCATGTGGGCCTGGTGAACATGCTACCCCCAGGGGAGGCTGGGGGAAGCAGATGCAATGGTACCACCTGAGGTGGGGCAGGGGTGCACTGAGGTGGGCTGGGGAGGTGGAGGGTGGGGCTGAGATGGAGTGAGGACCCCGGCTGCTTTAACTGCTGCTCAGGCAGCGACTCTGATGGGAGCAGGCAAGTCCCAGGGGAAATCTCTGGTTACAAATGGCCGGGGGGTTGTCCTGGGGCTCTTGGGGGGCAGTGCTGTGCCGTATGTGTCACAGGAGTGTGTGTACACAGAGGAGAGAAGGCTCTGGGTACACACCTGCAGCTCCAAGCCAGCACTACTCTTCTAGTACCATCATTCATCCTGGTGCAGAAGAGGCCATGGCTGGCGGAGCTTCCCCGCCCCACGCTGCTAGTGCATCCCAGTCCTCTGCTGGAAGGCTGAGAGGCAATCTCTCACTGTGCTCATCCACTCCTTGGCTTCTCCAATAGGGGCAGCAAATTGCCACGTGGGCTGATGCCTGTCTTTGCTGTTGTGAGCCCCTGTCTACTGTGAGCTGGGCTCAGGATCCTTCTCATTGCACATAGGTCACACAGAGGCAGTCCCTGGCCAGCTGGCAGGGCCTAGGATAATCAGCTAATTCCTGAGCCAGCCTGTGCTCCAATGACTGGTCCAACACTGCACAGCAACATCATCCTCCATGGCGCTTCCCTGCAAACAAAACACATGGGTGCTGATTTCGCTTTGCGAGCACATCTGAAGTATTTCTTTAATAGGCAGATGCCCTCTGAATGCTGGCTACAGTCCTGGGGCTCAGGATGGGGCCCAAAGGGCTGAGGGGTAATACTGGAGGATTTGAGGGTCCCAGAATGCTTGGCACAACTCTCATCCGAGCCCCTCAAGCACTCTGCAGACATGGCTGTGTTTTCTCAGCACCCTGCTGGCAGGTAGGGCGCTATGGGCATGGTATCCCGATTTCCGGGGGAGGAAACAAAGGCAGAGTGGTTAAGTGACTGGCACGAGGCCAGACAATGGCTCTGGTGCTGATCTCACATCCCTGTAAGTCAGAAATGGCCTTGTTGGACCCAGTGGCGTGACACTGGTGGAACCAGCATGACCCTAGTGAGTCAGTGCAGTCAGGACAATCTGACTCTTGCATTGCTGCGCTGGCTGCTAGACCCTTTCCCTTGGAGCAACATGGGCTGGGGAAGCAACCACCCATCTGGAATGAGGTAAAAGCTGCTTAAAAACAACTTCCAGCCACACTCCAAGAAGAGGGATGTTTAAAGTAACTTAGCTGAATTAGTAAGACCTGAAACCTGACTGCAAGTCCCCAAGGTACAGCCACTCTGTGCTGAATGAGGATGGAGCCACACTCCAGACTGCGCAGCGACTTTGCTTGGTGGGTTGCGACTAGCATTGCCCTGGCAGCGGTGTGCTGTGAATTGTAGTTCCAGGCCCCGAAGGGAGCACTGTAATCATCCAGTCTGCCCTCCTGCATAGAGCAGGCCAGGGGACAAGGGCACTATTAGAGAAACACCTGCTCCTGATTTTTAAAATGTCCAGTCAGGAGACTCCAGCCCGACTCTTGGTAAGTTGTTCCAGTGGCTAATTACCCTGACTGACCCCTGGGTTTATTTGTTCTCCTGCAGGAAGCTGAATGTGAAGTGAGGTGGCTAAGATGTCCCAACCAGCCTTTTTTGCTGTTCTTCTTTGCATGACGCTGGTTCCCCTCCAGGCTCAGTATGATGAGATCGAGTTCACAGCCTTCAGTCCTCGCCCAGCTGCCTGCCCAGGTACCAACAGGATAAATCGTCTCTCTGCCTCTGTCCTCTGTATTCAGCATTAACACTGAAAACTCCCCTGGGTTCACTTCTAAAGGCTGCTGAGAGGGGCCCCTCCATGGCATGCCAGAGCTCACTGCTCCTTTGCACTGGCTGCACAGTGCCAAGACCCGAGGAGCTTCCTTGCCCTGTGGGTGGGGCAGGGCACACATGCAGCTCCCATTCCTGAGGGATGAGCTGGGGTGCGGATGTCTGGGCATGAGGATCTCAGTCTGGGGAAGGCGGGATATCATTGTAGATAGCACAGTGGGCCCAGTTTGTGTGTACATTGTGTGTTACCATTCCTTACCGTCCCTGCACCTCCCTCCCAAACCCATTCTAAGAAGTCAGTGTAGACAAAGCTCGGTGACTGGGCGACAAAATGGCAGATGAAATTCAATGTTAAGTGCAAAGTAATGCACATTGGAAAACATAATCCCAACTATACGTATAAAAATGGGTCTAAATTAGCTGTTAAGAGCATAAGAATGGCCATATTGGAACAGACCAAAGGTCCATCTAGCCCAGTATCCTGTCTTCTGACAGTGGCCAATGCCAGGTGGCCCAGAGAGAATGAACAGAACAGGGAATCATCAAGTGATCAATACCCTGTCAACCATTCCCAGCTTCTAGCAAACAGAGACTAGGGACACCATCCCTGCCCATCCTGTGTTACGAGAAGGAGTAAATAACACTTCCTTATTTACTTTCTTCACACCAGGCATGATTGTATGGGCCTCTGTCATATCCCCCTTTAGTCGTGTCTTTTACAAGCTGAAAAGTCCCGGTCTTATTAATCTCTCCTCATACAGAAGCCGTTCCATATCTCTAATAATTTTTGTTGCCCTTTTTTAAACCTTTTCCAAGTCCAATATATCTTTTTTGAGAAGGGGTTACCACATCTGCATGCAATATTCAAGATGTGGGCATATCATGGATGTATCTAGAGGCAATATGATATTTTCTGTCTGATTATCTATCCCTTTCTTAATGATTCCCAACATTCTGTTCACTTTTCTGACTGCCACTGCACATTGAGAGGATGTTTTCAGAGAACTGTCCACAATCATAGGCCCCGACTCCGTGGGAGCACCCATGGGGAAAAATTGGTGTGTGTTCTGCACCCACCAGCAGGTCCTCACTCCGCCCCACCTCACCTCCTCCTCCACCTCTTCCCCTGAGCGCACCGTCCCCGCTTCTCCTCCCAGTGCTTGCTGCCTCGAAACAGCAAGGAGGAGCGGGAATGTGGCACACTCAGGGGAGGAGGTGGGGAAGAAGCGGGGACAGGGCAGGGATTTGGGGAAACAGTTGGAATGGGGGTGGGAGGGAGCAAGGCAGAGTTGGAATCGGGGCAGAACCAGGGGCAGGGGGGCGCGAACACCCACCGGAACCAGGAAAAGTTGGTGCCTGTGTCCACAATGACTCCAAGATCTTTCTTGAATGGTAACAGCTAATTTAAACCCCATCATTTTATAGGTATGTTTTTCAATGCGCACCACTTTGCATTTATCAGCACTGAATTTTGTCTGCAATTTTGTTGCCCAGCCACCCAGCTTTGTGAGATCCTTTTGTAGCTCTTTGCAGTCTGCTTTGATCCCCCTTTGTCTGTCTGTGTTGCAGTCTGCTTTGATTGCCTTGTCCACATGCCTGTTGACCCCCTCAAAGAATTCTAGTAGATTGGGGAGGCATGATTTCCATTTACAAAAACCACCAGTTTGCCCTGTACTAAAGTCAGTCTTACCAGCCTGTATTTGCCAGGATCACCTCTGGAGCCTTTTTTTAAAAAATGGGGTCACATTAGCTGTCCTCCAGTCATCTGGTACAGAAGCTGATTTAAATGTTGGGATACAGGCTACAAGTAGTAGTTCTGCAATTTCATATTTGAGTTCCTTCAGAACTCTTGGGTGAATCCCATCTGGTTCTGGTGACTTATTACTGTTTAGATTATCATTTTTCCCCAAAACCTCCTGTAATGACACCTCAGTCTGGGACAGTTCCTCAGATTTGTCACCTAAAAAGAACGGCTTAGGTGTAGGAATCTCCGTCATGTCCTCAGCCGTGAAGACCGATGCAAAGAATTCATTTAGTTTCTCCGCAATGGCCTTATCATCCTTGAGTGCTCCTTTAGCATCTCGATTGTCCACTGGCCCCATTGGTTGGTTAGCAGGCTTCCTGCTTCTTATGTACTTGAAAAAAATTTTGCTCCTACTTTTTGAGTCTTTGGCTAGCTGTTCTTCAAATTCTTTTTTGGCCTTCCTAATTATATTTGTACACTTCATTTGCCAGAGTTTATGCTCATTTCTAGTTTCCTCGCTAGGTTCTAACTTCCACGTTTTAAAGGATGCCATTTTGCCTGTCACTGCTTCTTTTACTTTGTTTAACCTTTTTTGGTTCTCTTACTATGTTGAATTTGGGGTGTACATTTAAGTTGTGCCTCTGTTATGGTGTCTTTTAAAAGTTTCCATGCAGCTTGCAGGGATTTCATTTTATGTGCTGTACCTTTTAATTTCTGTTTCACTAACTTCCTCATTTTTGTGTAGTTTCCCTTTCTGAAATTAAGTGCTACAGTGTTGGGCCGCTGTGGTGTTTTCCCCACCATAGAGATCTTAAATTTAATTATATTATGGTCACTATTACCAAGCGGTCCAGCTATATTCACCTCTTGGACCAGATCCTGTGCTCCACTTAGGACTAAATAAAAAATTACCTCTCCTCTTGTGGGTTCCAGGACTAGCTGCTCCAAGAAGCAGTCGTTTGAGGTGTCAAGAAACTTTATCTCTGCATCCCTGAGATGACTTGTACCCAGTCAATATGAGGATAGTTGAAATCCCCCATTATTATTGAATTTTTTATTGTAATAGCTTCTCTAATCTCCCTGAGCATTTCACAGTCACGATCACCATCCTGGTCGGGTGATCAGTAATATATCCCTACCTCTATATTCTTATTTTTTGAGCATGGAATTACTATCCCAGAGAGATTCTATGGTACGGTTTGGTTCATTTAAGATTTTCACTTCATTTGATTCTACGATTTCTTTCACATACAGTGCCACCCCCACACCAGCATGACCTGTTCTGTCCTTCCAATATATTTTTGTACCCTGGTATTACTGTATCCCATTGATTAGCCTCATTCCACCAAGTTTCTGTGATGCCTATTATATCAATATCCTCATTTAATGTGAGGCATTCTAGTTCACCCATCTTATTATTTAGACTTCTAGCATTTGTAGAGAAGCACTTTAAAAACTTATCACTTTTTAGCTGTCTGCTATTACATGATGTAATTGAATAGGACCTTTTTTCATTTGACTGTTTCTCCTCAGATCCTACCTGTATTTTATTATCTTCCGTCCTCTCCTCCTTACTAGAGAATCTCCATTATTAGGTCCTCCCCTAAGGGCTGTCTCTGTCCAAACCACGTGCTCCTCCGCACCTGTCGAGTTTTACCACTTGAGAAAGAGATCTTGGAGTCATTGTGGATAGTTCTCTGAAAACATCCACTCACTGTGCAGCAGCAGTCAAAAAAGTGAACAGAAGGTTGGGAATCATTAAGAAAGGGATAGATAATCAGACAGAAAATATCATATTGCCTCTATATAAATCCATGGTACATCTACATCTTGAACACTGAATGCAGATGTGGTCGCCCCATCTCAGAAAAGATCTATTGAAATTAGAAAAGTTTCAGAAAAGGGCAACAAAAATGATTAGGGGTATGGAACAGCTTCCGTATGAGGCGAGATTAATAAGACTGGGACTTTTCAGCTTAGAAAAGAGATGACTAAGAGGGGATATGATAGAGGTCTATAAACTCATGACTGGTGTGAAGAAAGTTAATAAGGAAGTGTTATTTACTCCTTCTCATAACACAAGAACTAGGGGTCATGAAATGAAATTAATGGGCAGCAGGTTTAAAATAAATAAAAGGAAGTATTTCTTCACACAACACACTGTCAATCTGTGGAACGCTTGACCTTCAGAAGATTCTCTGGTGAAGACTATAACAGGGTTAAAAAAAGAACTAGATAAATTCATGGATGATAGGTCCATCAATGGCTGTTAGCCCGGATGGTGTCCATAGCCTCTGTTTGCCAGAAGCTAGGAATAGGCGACAGGGAGTGGATCACTTGATGATTACCTGTTCTGTTCATTCCCTCTGGGGCACCCGGCATTGGCCACTGCCTGAAGACAGGATACTGGGCTAGATGGACCTTTGTTCTGACCCAGTGTGGCCATTCTTATGTTCTTATGACGTGGTTTCTAACCAATAGCCATTTTCATGAGCCATCACCATAAAGCACCTCCAGGAGTGTTCCATGTGCAGAAGGGGTAGGTCTGTGTCATGCGCTCCTGCACACTATGTGCTCATTGCTCTGTGGGGTTTGTTCCTGTGCAGTCTCAGTCCCATCCTGATGCTATCTGCCCCATTGTCTCCACACAGAGAAGATAGACTGCCCCATCAACGTGTACTTTGTCATTGACACCTCGGAGAGCATTGCCCTGCAGACTGTGCCCATCCAGAGCCTGGTGGAACACATGAAGCAGTTCATCCCAGCCTTCATCAATAAACTGGAGACCGAGGTCTACCAGAACCAAGTTTCCATCACGTGGCATTTTGGGGGACTTCACTTCTCAGACGTGGTGAAGATTTACAGCGCCTTCACCAACAGCAAGGACGTGTACATCACCAGGCTGAATGGCATCGAGTACATTGGCCGAGGCACGTTCACAGACTGCGCAATCTCCAACATGACCAATGAGATCCTGACCCACGCAATCCCTGCCGTAAACTTTGCTGTGGTAGTCACAGACGGCCATGTGACGGGCAGCCCTTGTGGCGGGATGAAGATGCAGGCTGAGAAGGCCCGGGATGCAGGTATCAAGCTCTTTGCAGTGGCCCCCAGCCAGAACATCTTCGAGCAGGGTCTCCGGGAGATCGCCAACCTCCCCCATGAGCTGTACCGCAACAACTATGCCACCACCAAGAGAGGTGCAATTGAGGTGGATGAGGACACCATTGACCGGATTATCCAAGTCATGGTAAGAGACATTGGTGCACACCACTCCAGCCTAACGCTGCAGCCAGAGGGTGCAGGGTCAGGCCGTTGTGACACAGGTAGGGATGCAATAGAGATTGTGTCAGACTGGGCTGCTGGGACAGAGGCACTGGGGACTAAGGACAGGCAATCCAGGGGCTTGTCTATACACAAAAGTTGTACTGCTCTGACTGCACTGGTACAGATAAGCCAGCTAGTGGATGCAGTTATACCAGGATAAAGTGCTTATGCCAGTACTGCTTAGTCTATCTCTACACTATGGGGCCCATACCAGCATAGCCTCCTCGTGTAGACACAACCTACACCAACAGAAGGAGCTTTTCTGTCAGTGCAGGAATGCCACCTCCCCAAACAACATTGGCCACGTTGAGAGAAGCACTATTCCGTCAACATAGTTGTGTCTGCACTGTCGGCATAGCTACGGCTGTCGGGGTGTGTTTTTCACACCTGTAGCTATGCTGACATGGCTTTTAATTGCAGAACAAGCCTTACTCCACAAAAAATGAGGAGAATAAGCTATTGTGGTATAAGCACCTTTATACCAGTAGAAGTATGTCCACACTAGGCAGTTGTACCACTCTAACCCTCCCACCTGTTAGCAGAATGGGTAGATCAGTACAAAAGGTATGTGCAGCCCAGGTCTGGCCCGGAAGTTGGGCACCATTGAGGCAGCTGGTGCACACAGTTTAATAAAATGGTAAGTAAATATTTAAGGGGAAGATTTGTGTCAGAGCCCCCTCCTCCCTGACAGCTCATCCCAAGGAGAGAAATTATGATGGGCCAAGTCATTGCCTGTTATCATCGCCATGTCTGTGTTTCCTCCATATATCCTAGAACCCTCGTGAGCCAGACTTCAGCCACCAGTTTTATGACGAATTACTTTACTTCATAATGTTAGAATTGGTGCCAATACCTCTTTGTGGGAGGAGGGGATGTAAACGGTCAATCTGCAGTTCACCAGTAGCTCTCCTGGGTGAGGAAGGTTAGCTCCTGAAACCTGCATTTTGTCGCTCTGGGAACAGTGGAGTCTCCACTGCTGTCAGTTTCCCTCTATTCGGAATAGGAGTCAGGAAAAGAAGCTCCACCTCCAATCCTAAATCCCTCCCACAGCCTCTGGGAGCAGGATATCTCTGCTGGAGTGAAATGAAGTAGTTAGCCAGGCTGACACTTCGCTGAGTTCTTGCCTCCTTGGGGTGAGAAGGTCAGTTCACACCGAGCTGAGGAGGATAGATGCTATCTGTCTCTCTGAATGCTCAGAAAGACCTGGGCACCTTGTGCAAGGCAAACTCTCAATATCAAGATAGATAGAGCACTGTAAGCATTTACAGTAAGGCTTCTCCAAAGCCATAAAGGGCTAGAAACGTTCAGCTGATGAGCTCCCTCCAAATCTGACTTCAGTGACAACAGCAGATACTCAGCATCTTTGACAACCAGGGCATGTTTTCACAATGAAAACTTTGCTATGGCAGTATCTGATGGACCCACAAGAAGTGTTCAGTGGACCCCCTACTCAGATGCATGCAGTTAAGAATGTGCATAAGTGTCTGCAGGCTCAGGGTCTGACTAAAAAATTATTGATAAATTTCCTTAGGATTCTTACTGGTTTCATGTTCAAGGTTTAGTTAATTCTTCCTTTGTTTGAAGTGTCCGATTCTCCAACTCAGCAAACGCACTTGTACTTTACTAGAAAGGCTACAGACTTGAAAGGTTCTGGGCTCAAATTTGCACAAAATCAGTGTTCCCCCAAATGTTAAGCTCTTCTTCCCTCTTTGCACCATACTGCCAGGGGCGGTTCCAGGCACTAGTGCACCAAGTGCATGCCTGTGGTGGGAAGCCGCAGGGGGTGGCGTGCCAGTCGCCATGAGGGCAGCAGCCAGGCAGCTTCCAGCGGCATGCCTACGGAAGCTCTGCCGGTCCCGCAGTTTCGGCAGCAATTTGGCGGTGGGTATGCTGAAGGCGCGGGACCGGCAGATCACCCACAGAAACACTACCGAGGCTGCCTGACTGCGCTGCTTGGGGTGGCAAAATACATAGATCTGCCGCTGCATACTGCACTAGGTGTGATTGATCAGTGTGTGCAGTCTAGCATTTAAAACTACAGTCTTACAGTCCACTTCAGCTTGTAACTAACAAAACCAACAGCCCTTATTTTCAGTGGAAACTCCTGGGTACTTGACACTGATAAGAATCAGGTAACCCATTCAAATACCCACATAATGAATTAGGAGCCAAAGTTTAGGACCATTTAAAAAAAAAATCCTGGCAAACAGAGTCTCTGAGAGAGAGAAGGTGGGTGAGGTAATATTGCCCAGAAGCTTGTCTCTCGCCACCAGAAGTTGGTCCAATAAAAGCTATTCCCTCACCCACCTTGTCTCTCTAATATCCTGGGACCAGCATGGCTGCCACAACATGACATAATTAAGTTCACGGATGTTCTGTTCTATCCAAGTATTGTCTGACGTATGTCCATCCTTTAAAGCCTTATTGGCGTAATCGCACTCGAAGGCCTGTCCTGCAAACACTCATGTACGTGCTGAATGCTCAGCATGGGAGTTGCTCCATCAAAATCACACACTGCAACAGAGGGGAAGGATGGCCCCGTGGTGAGGGAACTAGCCCAGGACATGGGAGAGCTGTCAGGGTCAATTCGTGGCTCTGGTATAGATTTGCTGTGTGATCCTGAGCAAGTAACTTCACCTCTCTGTGCCTCAGATCCCATCTGTACAATAAGGAAAATAGCCCAGCCCTGCTCACGGGGGGCGGACATCCAGTACCGATTGTGAGGTGCCCAGACACTGGGGTGACGGGGGCTAGAGCATCTCAAAGGACTAAGCTGCTGTGACAAACAGTCTCTGTTCCGAACCACCAATAACTGGAAAAAGGGCCAAGACCTTGCCTTTTACTGTCACTCACTGAAAACACAGGGGCAAAACTTGACTAGAGTTTTCCATACAATCCAGTTCCTGGCCCTGCCTCTGCAAAGCTCACACACGTGCTCAGCTTTGGGTAGCTTGTGCCATTTCTTTGATAGGAGCAGTGCTACGCACAGTGCGTAACATTACGCTCAAGTGCACGTCTCTGCAGGACTGGCCCTACGGTCCCAGCTGGGGATGGCAAATGGACTGTGATTTAAAATGTGTACCAGTGATCAGTACTACCCTGCATGTAAACTGAAAGGAGACAGAGCGAGTTAGTTCTGCAGTCTCTGGCCCCAGTCTGCAAGCTATGCCATCCAACAGGCCTGTGCTCCCACCCAGAGGCCTGGGCTCATACAGAAAAATACGCAGAATTGGGGCCTTTGTCCTTGGACAACAGGATACCCGACCTATGTGTCAGAAATCGGAGTGGTCTCATCTCCATATTGCACACCTGGGACTGAAAGTCACCACTGCTTGGGTTATTGTATGTTGCTTTTAAACCATATAACTACTTTCCCTGCTCCTAGTTGGGAGTGCCAGGACTGCCCAGCTCTGGGAGGGGGAGGCGCGCCAGGTCTCCTCATGCTTTTTTATCTAAATGATCTGATTTCTCTCTCTCTCTCTCTCTCTCTCTCTCACAGAAACATGAAGCCTATGGAGAGGTGAGTGAACAACACCTTCACACAGCTTGCTCACTCCAATGAAATTGGATTGTACCACAGATGAGTAACCCTGGTCCTGCACTGAGATGCAGGCAACTGGACCCCTGCACCCATGTGGAATTCAGTGTGGGGTCAGGGACAAGGTCATGTTGCCTTTTAGTTAAAATGAAACAGCAGGATCCTGAGTTCCTGCCCTAAATCCCAGGTTAGTTTTGCTGAGTATAAATAAACAGCTGCTGTGTCCCCACAGGTGGCTGCATTACAGTGCTAGGCATAGTGATTTCTGCCTATACAAAGTTTTGTGAAGTGTTTCTGGCTCCTTTGGGCTGAAAGGAAATATACACAGAGATGAAATTCTGGGTTAGAAAACAGCAGCAGGACCTAGCAGCCTGCATCACTCCCCTGGAGACTGCAAAATTACCATCAGATGGAAGAGGCAGACACTGCTCCCATTACGCCATTTATTCCTTGTAATGGTCTGTTTTATTGAACTGCTTTGGGGAGCAAAAGAACTTAATGATTCAATGCCCAGGCCAGCTCGAACCAAGATCTTTCTCACTTCTTTATTTGTTCAACTTGTTTAATATCAAACTATCGAGGGGCTCAGCTGTGTGGGTGTGGATAGTATTTAAGTACCTGAGCTGGCTTTTATGCCTCTTATAAAGACCCCTTCGGCCTACTGGAGCAAATCGGTGGCTGCATTCATGCTGTAGAGACAGCCCAGCTCTCAGCTGGAACTGCGCACATGGAGATCTTTGTTCCAATAACATAAGCTGTGCAGCCCCTCCATTAATTCACTTTGTGTCACCTTGGACCTCTAGGGGAGAACATGGCATTTTCCTGCCCACCTTCCTCAGGCAAAATCCCCAGGCACTTTGTGGCAGTTTTTCATGAGAAGAGCTGGCTGAGACCATAGCCCCAAATATCCTGCCCAGAGCAGAGGGCAGCAGCAGGCCCAGACCATAGACATCAGCAACAGCCATTACAGCGCTAGTTGATTAGTCACCAGGCCTGCTGAGGAGAAAGGAGCAAAAATGTGCAAAGGGGTCTTGGCAGCATCCTGTACTTCGGAGAGAAGCGAATGTTTCAGTTGGTGTCTAGCCTCACCTACACGCCTGTTGTCCATTTATCTGCCCACACAAACGGGCAGGAGAGGTTCAGGTGCACTAGGCCCCAAAGGCCATAAGAACTGCACAGAGATGCTCTTTAAACCCAACCAGGCCAGAGCACCATTAAGACTAAGCAGTAACAGTCCCTGCTCCCCAGGCTGCCCCAAGCCAGACCAGGATTTGGAGGCTCCTGGCTGGTTCCCCTTCTGAAGTCTAGGGTGGGATTTTCCACCACGCTGCCTGGTGGCCCCACTCTGATCCCATCAGAGCAAATGGGGGTATTCCACGGAGGCCTATGGGAGCGGAGATAGGCTGACACTGGGCAGTGCCCGCATCCCAGCCTCAATGTTCCCTCAGTGTGTGCCCAGCCCAGCCCCTTGTTACCAAGAAGGCTAATGGCATTTTGGGCTGTATAAGTAGGGACATTGCCAGCAGATCGAGGGATGTGATCATTCCCACTATTTGACATTGGTGAGGCCTCATGTGTCCAGTTTTGGGCCCCACACTACAAGAAGGATGTGGAAAAATTGGAAAGAGTCCAGCAGAGCACAACAAAAATGATTAGGGGGCTGGAGCACATGATTTATGAGGAGAAGTTGAGGGAACTGAGATTATTTAGTCTGCAGAAGAGAAGAATGAGGGGGGATTTGATAGCTGCTTTCAACTACCTGAAAGGGGGTTCCAAAGAGGTTGGTTCTAGACTGTTCTCAGTGGTAGCAGATGACAGAACAAGGAGTAATGGTCTCAAGTTGCAGTGGGGGAGGTTTAGGTTGGATATTAGGAAAAACTTTTTCACTAGGAGGGTGGTGAAGCACTGGAATGGGTTACCTAGGGAGGTGGTGGAATCTCCTTCATTAGAGGTTTTTAAGGTCAGGCTTGACAAACCCCTGGCTGGGACGATTTAGTTGGGGATTGGTCCTGCTTTGAGCAAGGGGTTGGACTAGATGACCTCATAAGATCCCTTCCAACCCTAATATTCTACGATTCAAGCCTGAAACTCCAGGCTGGCTGCAGAGGGCAGGGTCCATACACAGAGAAGGAGCAGTTTCAGCCTTCTTGCTAGGGAGCCAGTGGGCACAGCGACATCAGCTCCTAGGGACTGAGAATGAGGCTTCTGAAGGTCCCTAAAGGCTGCCGGTTGTTTCCATTACCTCTGTCGTCCTGGCCTGGTTCTCCACCTGGCTTTCCCCATGCGTCGTGCCACGTGCCTCATGTTTAATCTGGTTTATTTCAGTGCTACAAGATGAGCTGTCTGGAGATCACAGGCCCACCTGGGCCCAAGGGCTACCGGGGGCAGAAGGTGAGTGACACATGCCTGGTGGGCAGGAGGGGTCATACTGGTTGAGTCCTTAGCCTGGGCTGGGCTTGGGAACTGGGCAATGACACCGACCAGCCAAACCCAGGCTGTCCTTGCCTTTGCTGACTTGCAGGCCGCAACCCCTACAGCTGCGGCCAGGCTCTCCTCGCCTCACACTGATGCACAGCCTGTAGCAGAGAGAGGTGCAGGAGAACCCGTCCCCTGCGGCATCTCAAACCCAGCACCACCCCACTCTGGCTGTGCTGGAGACCAAAGGAACTGGGGACCCCTCCCCACTCCCAATAACCACCCCTGCCACCCGGGCTCTAGGCTCACTCCTAACCACACCCACAGGCTGCCCGAGGCCAGGCTCCCATGGTGACCCTGATTCTCTCTCTCTCTCCTCAGATGCCCAGGGCTACCCAGAGGCTTCAGGGGGCCTGGGGCAAAGCAATTTCAGGGGCCCCTTCCATAAAAAAAAGTTGTAATACTATAGAATACTATATTCTTGTGGGGGCCCCTGCGGGACCTGGGGCCTGGGCAAATTTCCCCACTTGCCCCCACCCCGGGCAGCCCTGCAGATGCCCCTTTCGTCTTCCCCTCCCCAACTCCTGGGGTGCCTGGGCAGTACCCCTCCCCCTGCACACTGTTCTCCCCAGGGCAGGGCAGCCCCAGGCTAGTACACGTGGGCAGCTGTCACACGCCCAGCTGGGCTGCATAGTCCCCTCCCCACAAAGCAGAGCTCTGAGTCCATATTGTGTGTCAGTCCCTCTGGTTGTCCATCTCCTCCACTCGGCACTGAGCACAGCCCACTCCACTCCTGGCCTGCTCTGCCGAGGCTGCGCTCCATGGTGCCCTCTGCTGACCACGAATGAAAGGCCCCGTCCTCTTTGTGTGCTTTGTTTGCAGGGTGCAAAGGGGAACATGGGTGAACCAGGAAGTCCCGGGCTCAAAGGGCGACGGGTGAGTGGTGTCAAATCCCCCTGCTGCCTGCTGGCGAGCAGCCCCGGGCTGGGTCAGCTGGAGACTGACTGACTTTGGACTAACTCCCAAATCTTCTTTCTTGAAGGGTGACCCAGGCATTGAAGGTCCCATCGGATACCCTGGTCCCAAGGTAACGAATCCTGCGCCGGTGGCTGAGCTGTCTGCCTGCCTTCTGATTCGGATTCAGCAGTGGTGCGCGTGCGCGTGTGTGCTGCACAGCTGCCAGCCTAGTGCGCGACTTCCAGCACCGCTGCGAGGCCATGGGGCTGGGGGAGGGCACATGGCCTGCCCCACAGCCTGCCGGAGTCACTGACTTGTCTCCCCGGGACTCTGGATCCGTCCACGAGAGAGGAGGTTTTTGCTGAAGGGAATCTACTCAGCTGAATTTTGGCCTGCAGCATCGTGACAGCTGGGTGCAAGACAGTGTTATAACAAGGCTTCCTGTCGGCTGTCTGCCATGGGCAAGACAGACAGCCCCTTCCCTTGTGCTACCGCAGCCCACCTCAGACATGCAGGGAGGCTGCAGCCTCAAGTAGCTGCTTGGCCAAACAGGTGCCCCTTGTACAGCATCCTGCAGGTCAGCAAGCAGGGAGGCTCCCAGCCAGACAGCGTTCCTCCACCAGGGCCCTTTGCCAGATAGGCCAGGCTCTAGCCACTGCACATCAGCACCGTGCCGCATGAGGGCACTCGAGCCGGTGGGTGGTCCCTAAGGCAGGTCCCTAAGACCCCGGAAGGGCTTGGGGGGACAATCACCCGGCATGGAGCCTGGAAGCAGATAGAGAGCCAGGGCTGTTCCTGGAGCACATCAGGAGTGTTACGTGCTCCTGGCCCCCATTCCACTCAGCAGTCATCTCCATCCCACCCACCACTGCGCCAGGGATGCTTGAGTGGTGCCGCAGGTTAGGCCCGAGGACCAGCCTGGAGAGTGATACTGCCTGTCAGCCCAGATTGTTACAAAACAGGCAGAGTCTCCATGTTCCTGGAGGGCACTGCATGTTCGTTGGGTGGGAATGAACATGTGTCCAAAGGGGCCGGGTCTGATGGCTGCTGGCTCTCAGCACCCACGGGCTGAAAGCTCTGTCAGGACCCAGACACTGCTGTTCTGTGTCTGCACCAAGCAGTGTGGAATGCTGGGGATCCTGCCCTTTCTCTCTCTCACTCTAGCTGGCCCTTTCCTCCTTTCTGCATCTCTGAGTCTACTTGCCTGCCTGCCTGCCCAGAGCCCTTCACTTCCCCCACCCAAGGACACTAACAAAGGTTTTTGTGTTTTTTCTTGCCCTAGGGTATTCCTGGTCTGAAAGGAGAGAAGGTAAGAAAGAGCCTCTGCTCCTGGTCTGGGCACTGTGCAATGGGCCAGCGGGGCATTTCCATGGGAGCGTGTTTCTAGTGCGTGTTTAGAGGCGGGTCTGGGAACAATGGTAGCAGTAGCTGGGAAAATGAGGAGGAATATTCTACAAGGATTTTGTTCATAGTGGAGCTTGACTGTGGGCGTCTCTCCATGTTTGTGGCCTCTCCCCCACACGGCTGTGCTTTAACTTTCTACCTTTACTACATGGAAGGCGCATTTCAGACTCCCAGGACTGAATACTCATCCACAGTGCACTCAGAATTGTATATTCAAAGGTCGTGTTTGAAACTGAAGTATGTTGGTAAATTACAGAAATCATGGTATGTGGGAGCAGAAACCGTAGCATGTGATTTATGCAGCTAAGCATCAGGTGGCCAGACCAGGACTGGTGTAGGCCAGGGTAGTTCCCATGAAGTCAATGCAGATATGCCAGTTTTCACCAGCTGAGGATCTGGCCCAGCATATGGCGCAATGACAGCAAAGTGCCCCATGTCTGTGCCTGCAGGAGTGAGGAGGGGGTGCTGCGAGGATGTAACGGAATCGTGGCCCGTAACGAACAGATCTGAGAACTTGGTGATCTGCTTGCAAACACTTTATGAGCAGAAAGGTGCGGGAAGGGGGCAGCTAGGACACAGTGGTCGTCATTAGGAGGGGTGAGCGGTGCAGTGTACCCAGAGCTGACTACACATTGTCCCCTTTCTCTGCAGGGCGAGTTTGGAGGCGATGGCCGGAAGGTAAGAAAACACCTTTCATGTGGCACCTTTCCCATCTTAGAGCCTCAGAGAGTCTCTAGCAAGATAATTACTTATTTTCCTTTGGTCCCAGGGGGCAACCGGTTTGGCAGGAAGGAACGGCACCGACGGACAGAAGGTAATGCCGCGCAAGGGACAAGCCGTGCCCAGTCCAGCTCCGGTGTTCTGGTCGGTTCCCGATGCCTGAGGCTGGAGAGAAGCTGTTGCCATGGGTGAAAGTGAAATACAGGAAAATATTAGAGAATTCTTTCCTGGGGGCGGGCAGGATCCGTCCCTTTCCCGTACCTGCCAAAACACCTTCATTGCTTCCACAGACCAGCCTTCAGCCCTCCCTTCTACACCTCCTCTGGGCACTGCGGGGGCCTTAGCACCCACAGAACCCAGCATGGAAAAGGGCATTGATATATAGGCAGGGCATTGTTTCCGTGCCCCTTCCAGGGTGCTGAAGCTGCCTCCCCGCACCACCTGCAGGGCGTCACTGCTCCCTGCCAGGCATTTCACCAAACACGCCCCGGGCTGTGCGTTATTTTTTTGTTTAAGGTGGATATTTGAAGTCCCTCTCTATCTGGCCTCCTTGTGCCAGACCCTTGTGATTAGCTTTGGGGTTCAATTCTTTACTGTGCTAGACCAGAAATTCCGTTTTTTCCCCTGACTCTCAGGTTTTCTGTCCCCTCTTTCTGTTGTAACCTCTGCAGGGCAGGCTGGGACGGATTGGAGCCCCTGGCTGCAAGGGAGACCCTGGGGACAAGGTAGGATGTTTTCTTGTGCTTTATCAGCCAAGGTGCGGTTTGCCATAGCAGGGCAAGCTTAGCCTGGCCTTACCAGTAGCCGTGGAGCTGCACTGGGAGCAGTGAGTCTCCCTGCCCAGCTGCACACGGCCCAGTGCTAGGCCGTGCCCGAGAGCGCAGCATGGATCGCACGCCACGGTCGCCTGCCAGTGCACAAGGGGAGCAGCAAAGTGATGAGAGCTGGCCTCTGTTTTGTTCCCACTAGCAGCAAGTTGAGGCCATTCTTGTATCTGAAGCTGCTCTCACTGCAAAATGATTTTCTAGAGGAGGTGTTTTATCTGGCGGAGAGCGACGCACTGTTATGAATGCAGGCAGACAGTTCTTTGTCCTTTCCCTCCCCAGGGCCCTGATGGGTACCCAGGAGATGCAGGAGATCAAGGAGAACCAGGAGACGAAGGCATAAAGGTACATGAAGTCCAAAGCAAAGAGCAGAGCGGCAGAGTCTGGACCGAGCACCAAGCGGGAGAGCTAAAACCCCCAGGTCCCAGCTGTATCCATCAGCAGAGCAGTGCCCAGTTCTGCCCGCGGTGAACGCAGCCCAGTGGGGAATGGAGCAATGCAGAGAAAGTGGGAAACTTCCCCTGAGAATGTGCTGCTCAGTTTCACTGCTTCCTGTACCCTGTGTGCACTGGGGTGACTTGTGAAAGGCACCTGTGCTCCCTCAGCCCTTTTTGTCCCCTCTGGGTAACTGTCCGAATAGGAGGTTGCGTGTGTGTGTGAGTGCGGGGTTCACAGCAGTGCAACTGTGGCACTCGATGCCGAGTTTCCGAAGGCTGCTGGAGAGTGCTGCGCTGCTGCAGCAGTCGTGTGACACAGCCACTGGATGGCGCATGGGAGAGACGCCAGCTGAGCTGGAGAGGACAGGAGGGCGTGGCTTGTCTGGAGTCCTGCCTGTGTCCTTGTGAGGCACAAGAAACGCCCCCCCTCCGGCCCCCCCCCCCACACACACTATTCTGAGCTGGGTTAGCTCAGGTCTGTAGCCTGATTTGGGATATATTAATGATGTTGATTCAATTTATCAACTTTATTTGTATTTCATTATTTAAATTAATAATATTAATAACAATTAATTACAAATATTAATAGTAGGGGTTTGTGGCTCGCCAATCTGTTTGATCAGAAGATACATTTCTTGTCCTGAATCAGGCTTCACAGAGTTTATAAAGGGGTATGACAGGAAGCTCATACTGAGACAGATATAATCATAAAGACTTTTTACTAAAATTAATGAAATGGTAAAACAGAATTACAAAATTCTAATTGTATCGCAGTTAGTTGTTTAAGACCTACGTATGGTAACACAATATTATGTGCTGCAACCTTTGCTTATTACTCACACCCTGTTTTGATAACCCGGTGTTCGAAGACGCAGGACCTCACCTCTGGCGGTTCCAGTTTCCCACCGCTTGCAGGGGTGTGCAGAGGAAACGAACAGCGAAGAGCTGTTAAAGCTTTTTACTCTCTAACTTAACTAAATAAAAATTAAATGGAAAATAAAGCTTTAGGGAAACCAAGCTTAGTCTAGTCCCCTTAAAACTTTAAAGTTTTAAAAGAAACTAAGTGCGGCCTATTAATAGTTAATAGCCATCGTAGATGGGTCACATTGGTACATAGTTGAAGATGGAGACAATGAAGAGTAGATAGATCGACCCCAGTAGCAAGATGAATTGCCTTTTCATAGGCATAAATGCCAGAAATCCTTCCTCTTATGCCCAAATTTCATTCCTCCCCCACAGAAATGTTAGGGTGCACTTACCCCATAGGCTAGTATGTGTGTGCGTATAGATGACAGGTACATGTGCACTTGTGGTGTCCTTGTTAAGTCTGTGGGTGAAAATCCCCCTCTGCCATCCTGAGCCATAGGTGTGGGTGCTTTGTCTGGTTGGGTAATTTACTTTTCTGGGTAAAAGGGCACAGGATATAGATATGCTAACTTTGCCTTAGCTTAACATGCAGGTTTTTGGCCTGTGGGTCTCTTGCATTACAGCCAAACTTATTTTTAATATAAATCTGTAAATCTATAAATACATCAGATATTAAACTTGTAAAAAAAGATATATCTCTGCAAACCAGCAGGTTAATCCTTAGGGCTACACACCTCCCTTTGACGGGTGGTTGGCACCAATGAACCCCATCACATAGATAGGATTTAGTATTTGTGAGGACAGTTTCAATGCCCGTTTCATACCTGGTACCTAGAATGGGCACCATGTATACGTAGTCATGTTCCTCACTGCGTGGTGCCTGTCTAGGTTTTGGCTTGGGTGTGTTGCATTTATACTGCAGGCCACCTAAAATAAGGGCAAAAGCTGGCACAACTCCAAACAAGTGGACTGTTCCTTTTTCCAGCTTTTGAAAACACTTGAGACAGTACCAACTTAACAATTGCTCATCTTTAATTGGGTCAGGAACTTTTCCCAACCTTAAGGATTGCAATGCATCAGTAATTGTACTTACAACACATTCTCCACCTGGAGAGCATATAATCTCTTTCCCCAGATGCTGACCATTGTTTAAAGTGATTAACTGGTCAGAACAGATGCCCTGACTGAGGCTCTCGTGTGAGCACACCAAGTTGGTGCCCACGGGGAGGTTGCACTTCTCCCAGAGCTGTGAGTGTGATGGCCCCACAGTCCAGGGTAAGTGCAGGTGGATAGCCCTCCCCACTTCACTCTTGGGAAGGGTGGAGGTCAGGTTACTCACTCCTCCACTGGCACAGATCAGCCATAAGCAGCAGCTGGGACCCCTGGGGAACAGGGTGGTGATGTCGCTCGTGACTATTGTTCTCTTGCTGTTTCAGGGAGATCCTGGCCGTCCCGGCCGCAATGGACCCCCAGGACCTCCAGGAGAAAAGGGAAACACGGTAGGTTCCCCGCCAAGCTGGGAGCAGGCCCCTCCCTCTGGAACCCATCTGTGATACTCTGGGGCCACAGATAAAAATACTCACAGACTCAGTGGTCATGAGGCAACTGCAGAGTACAGCACTGCTGCCATGTCTGCAGCTCAAACACACGGGCCATTGCCCAGGCACTCTGGGAGCTGATATCTGCCCGATGGCAGGGGGGAGCTGTACCGTTGCTGTAACAAGCAGGGGACGTGCACATGCCTGCCAGTGCCCCAGGTGACACTGAAGGAGACACCTCCTGCAGCTCACTGGGTGGCTTGGAGCAGGAGCAGTGGCAGTAGCTAATCGAGTCACTGGGAGATATGGTAGCAGTGCTGCTGTAGTGGAAAGGAAAATCTGTACTGTGCTGCACAACCACTAGACAAAAAAATTGGAAGTTACAGCTGGGAGTGGTGCGGATTTCAAAGAGTGCCTGGGGTCTGGTGCATGGCAAGGCTGGGGGAGGCGGGGGCTGCGCCCCTGTGGCCAGGCATGGGTCGGGGGGCTGGAATCTCTGCTTCCTGGCACCGGGGCCACGCAGGACCTGCCTCTCCAGAAAATCCCTTGCTTTGCATCCGTCCTCCTCGTTCCCAGCCCCCAATGCAGCCTTCCCAGCAGTAACCCCACTGCTCCCCATTGGTTGGCACTGGCAGCTGTGACCGTAGGGACTAACAGCTCACAGCAGTAGCAGAGGTCCTGCCCCCTCACTCAGGTCAGTGCCTCAGTGTTCCTCCAGGAAACGACTCGGATTGCACAGGGCACAACTGCTGCAGGGGTGCCTGGGCTGGGGGACAAAGGGCCAGGAGCTCCTCCCCAGTGGCCGATCACAGTCCCTGGGCTCCCTGGTCAGGGGCAGGGACAGCAGGGTCTGGCAGGAGGGGGAGCCAAGCCCCTAGGAGCCCAAGCCCCCTGCACTGCGTTGTACTGAGGCTGGAGCGAGGGGGACTGGGCAGCGTGTGGGTGGCTGGCTGGGTGGGTGGGGAGGGGAGTGGCTGGGGGATGTGTGAGCGGAGCCGGGAGGCAGGGTGACCCCTGCTGGCTGGCCTGCCTACTATCCTCAAACACACACTGACTATTTCCTTTCTTTGCAAAGGGACCTAAAGGAAACAACGGAGCCCCCGGGAGCCCTGGTACCAAGGGAGCCAAAGGCAGCCCAGGACCTGCTGGACCCAAGGGAGAGCCGGTGAGATCCCAAGGGGATCCCCTATCCCTGCATGCTGCATACACGATCCCAGCACCGGCCAAGCACACTGACTGTCCCCACAGGAAAGGCAGCTAAACCACATTCCTGCAGCGAGCTGGCAAGGCCTGGCATCCCCTGCTGGCCCTGCTCACAGCACCCCCAAGGGACCCCCACAGAGAATCGCAGAGATTCGAGCTCCTTGTCTGTCGCAGTCAGAACTGGGATGTAAGACGCTTTCCATAGCCATCTTGCTTGCAAAGGAAACCTTGAAAACCTGAAGAGAGAGGTCTGCCTGAGTCTGCAGCCAGCCTGAAACAATGGGTCAGAGGGATGTGGGACTGGCCCCATTCACCTGCACTGATTCTGCAAACCCAAAGATCGCCAGTTAAAGTCCACATTGTTAACTAATTCCTTCTGATAATTTTATCAGAAACACCCAGCTAGTGTGCTACCCCCAGGCCCAAATCACCTCTCTTCGCAGCTGCCCCCTCCCCAGCTGCCCCGGAGCGGTGCTTGCAGGTGACACGGTACTAAGAGCAGAAATGGACAGTGCAAGGGCTGTGGCAAATCAACTGATCTTCAGATCAAAAGAAAGTCCCGGCCCCTAGAGCTGCTGGACTGAGCGTAGCATCCCTTGTCAGATTTTCTCCATTCAAACCCTCCGCGCTTCACTTACATGAAGCTGCTGCAGAATCCTCAGTGCTGTTCTCGGGCATGGCAGAATCCAGGGAGCTAGCTACAGACTGTGGCTGGGGGGTAAATTGGCACAGCTACCTTTGGGGCCGCCAGGCCGGCTCCCCAGCGAGGGGGTAAATCGGCACAGCTCCCTTTGGACCTGCCATGCCAGCTACCCAGCGGGGGGTAAATCGGCACAGTTTCCCGGCAGGGGGTAAATCAAAACAGCTTCTTTGAAGCCGCCAGGCCGACTCCCCGACGGGGGGTAAATTGGCACAGCTCGCTTTGGAACTGCCAGGCCGGCTCCCCAGTAGGGGGTAAATCAGCACAGCTCCCTTTAGAGCCACCCGGCTGGCTTCCTGGCGGGAGGTAAATCGGCACAGCTCCCTTTAGAGCTGCCAGGCCGGCTCCCCGGCAGGGGGTAAATCGGCACAGCTCCCTTTGGGGCCCTCAGGCCGGCTCCCCGGCGGGGGGTAAATTGGCACAGCTCCTTTGGAGCCACCAGGCTGGCTCCCCGGAGGGGGGTAAATCGGCACAGTTCCTTTGGAGCCGCCAGGCCGGCTCCCCGGCGGGGGGTAAATCGGCACAGTTCCTTTGGAGCCGCCAGGCCGGCTCCCCGGCGGGGGGTAAATCGGCACAGTTCCTTTGGAGCCGCCAGGCCGGCTCCCCGGCGGGGGGTAAATCGGCACAGCTCCTTTGGAGCCACCAGGCCGGCTCCCCGGCGGGGGGTAAATCGGCACAGCTCCTTTGGAGCCGCCAGGCCGGCTCCCCGGCGGGGGGTAAATTGGCACAGCTCCCCGGCGGGGAGTGAATTGGCACAGCTCCTTTGGAGCCGCCAGGCCTGCTCCCTGGCAGGGGGTAAATCGGAGTCATTCTGGTGGAGTCAGTAGACAAGTTCCAATGGCTGGAAGCTGACACTAGACAAAGTCAAGCTAGAAATAAAGCCCTGTTTTTAGCAGAGGGGAATTAACCATTTGTATCCCTGTGGGAGCTGCGGTGTGATGATTCTCCTAAGAAAATGTTCAGCCCTTACTTAACAACACACCCAACCGCTTCACCCCATGGGGCAGCGCAGCACAACGGGGCCTTGGGTGCTCTCTGCTCCCGTCCCGGGGCCACAAGCTGCCGAGGGAGAGGAAGGAGGAGTGAATGGCAGGCAGGGAGGGGGGACAATGCCGCAGCAGGTTATCTGAGTCCTGTCTCTCTGGTTGGTGTCTGTGTGCGCAGGGTCGTCGCGGAGACCCAGGGACAAAAGGCAGCCCAGGATCCAACGGGACCAAGGGAGAGAAGGTGAGTGCAGGGGCACCAGAGTACAGCAGGGGATGAAGTGCACAGCAGCCAGGCTGAGAGCAAGATGCTGCCTCCCAAGATACCTATGGCCCCAGTCTCCCCTCCTGCAGCCCCGGCAGGCAGCGAAGGCAGGCCAGGCTTGGCTGCGACACGCTTGCTCCTGCCAATCGGACAGTCGGGAGGCGAGCGGGCTGAGTGCAGGGGCTGAGCCGGGCTCTCCAAGCTCAGCTCAGAGAAAGGGGCAGCTCAGGAGGGAGGCATGGACGTGGGCTGCTTTCGGATCCATACCCTGAGAGACAGAGCCGTCCGTCCACCCCCACACAGGCCCTGGCCCCTGCAGTCATGGAGGGGGTCTCTGCAGTCATGGAGGGGGTAGAGGAATGCCCATATCATTCTAGCGACCCCGCTAGCAGACGCAGGAGCAGCTGGGGGAGGTGGGTGCTGCTCCACCTGGAGTCTGGGGGCCTGACCCGGGGCTGAGGGGACAGAGAGAGGGCAGTGATGGACGCTCCAGGCTGTGAGGGCGGCTGAGGACACCTTGCCCTTGCAGCACCCACCCCAAAGAAAGGAACTGGGCGTGGGCCTCTCCTGAGGTGGTGCCTGAGGCTGGGGGCCCTCGGCAGCTGAGACACGGCCCAAGGCAGCGCTGGACGGTGAGTGTGTCTTACAACCTTTTTCTGCCAACAGGGAGACCCCGGCCCCGAAGGCCCCCGGGGCCTGGCTGGAGAAGTCGGCAGCAAAGGAGCAAGGGTAAGCACCAATAACAGGCTTGGGGCAGGCAGCAGAGGGAATGGCCATTGACGCTCTCCCCAGCCCCCTGAGCTGTCTCCACAAAGCATGAGGAATATCCGCCCCCCAGTTCCTACTGCAGCATGTGTGCCCTTCCTCCAAGCCCCCAGCAGGCCCCTCTCTCCAACCCCATGGCTGTGCGAGAGCCAAGCTTGCCTGCTACGTGTCCCCTCGTGCCAACCACCATCACACAGGAGGGCTGCCCACAGGGCAGGAATCTGTCCAGATGCTGTGCACAGTCATGCAGGCAGGTCTCCCAGCCCTGAGGAGATCAGAGCCTGGTGTGGGAAGCCACATTTCCCTCTCCCCAATACCCACAGCCATGTCCCTGTAATCTGGGTGCTGGAGAGAGGTTTCTTTAACCCTTCCCTCCCTTTCCACAATGCCACAAACATGAGAACACCTGGCCACCTGCTGCCCCTCTTGTGCTTGGCCCCAGGATGGAGAGGCAGCTGCTTGAGGCTGCCCGGGGGGTGTCAGCTGGGAAGGAGCCGCCAGAGAGCCAGCCAGGGGTAGCCCAAAGCAGAGGAAGCGGGGAAGAGGCCCAGTGGCACTGCACCAGGCAGGAACGCTGAGCTAGGCCTTCCCTAGTAGCATAGCCCTGCCCAGGGAGCAGAGTTCAAATGCTGAGCACTTTGTCTCACTCCGGCAGTGTCGGCCGGGAAAGGGAACATTGCACTGTGTGCTCAGGCAGACGGCTCTGCCGTGAGATAGTCCAGTGCCAGGACAGCGTTCCTCGGGCAATCTGCACCCCCGGAGCAGCAGCAAGAGGCTTCTCCTGGGAGAGGGGACGCTAACAGCAAAGGGTTCCCCAAATGGGAGCCTAGGACTGCCCAGATGCCCTGGTTGACCCCACCCCATTCAATGCCCTGCTGCCAGTGGCACCTGCCCTGCTGGTGCTGCGTACACTCTGCACTGCCCATTAAATGCTGAGAGCTGGTGTGTGCCTGTCCGCTCACAGTGTGGTGACCTGTCTTCTTGCTTTGTTCCTCAAGGGCGACCGAGGACTGCCGGGGCCCCGAGGCCCGCAGGGTGTCGTGGGAGAGCCAGGCAGGCCTGTAAGTTTCCCAGTGATTGCAGAATAGTGAGTGACTTTGATAACAGCCCCCAGATTTTACAGAGAATGATATGAACGTCCATTCACCCTTCCTACCTCCCAGCAGTGGGGCCAGCATGTTTTACAGATGGGCACAGGGACTTGCCCCACAAATCGGTGTCAGAGCCAGGGTCAGAATCCAGGGCACATTCAGTGGCTCCTGCTGCTCTGCTCGGTCCGCTAGGCTGCACTCCCTCTCTCAGGCCTGACTTTCTGGTCACTTGGCCAGAGCTGCCCCTTTGCGCCCTGGTTTAGTTTGTGGTTAATTCCAGCGTCACTTGGTGGCAGGGGTGGTTTCCCCCTGGAACCCACTAATGCCAGAAGAGTTCGGTGCATGGGCCCTGCGGGGATGCGAGCAGCAATTGAAATGTGGAATTGTTCTGTGTTAGTTTAACCCCCCGTATCTCCCAAGCCATCCACAGCACCATCCCCTGGCCCAGTGTGCGATCGATGTCCTCTGCTTATCCTGCTCTCTCCCACGCTGTCTTGCAGGGATCTCGTGGGGACCCAGGTGACATGGGCCCAAGGGGAAACTCAGGGCCCCCAGGACCAAAGGTAAAGTCTAGACATATGTCCAGTGCAATAGAAAGAGGGGAATCAGCGGCTTCACCTGTATACTCCATGGGGGCAGTGAACGCCCCCACCTCAGTCTGCACCTCTAAGACCCACTCTGAGTTCTCACCTGCCCCCTCCAGCCGTGGCAGCTTAGTCCTTCCCCTGGCTAAAGACACGCTGGTGACACCTAGGTGAAGTGTCCAGGTCCACACCGCCTCCCTGTCCAAACTCTCCTCCTGTCAGGCAGCCCTGCTGTTTCTGGAAGGCTGGTGCTGTTGGTGCAGAGTCCTGTGCTGAAGTCATTACTGTCCTTGGCTTCTCTTAGCCCCATTCCTCTGCCTTACAAACGGGGATGCTCCTTCTAGAGTGCTCCAGCACCCAGCAGCTAGCTAAGTCAGTGACCCAAATGGAGAGATTGCGGGTGTGTCTTCTAGAGAAGAGAAACTCCCCGATTCACTGACGTCGCTAGCTCAGCACGTGCTGCATTTTAACGTTCTGGCTTCACTGAACCATTCTCTCTTTCCCCCCAAAGGGAGACCAAGGCAGACCTGGCTTCAGCTACCCTGGCCCCAGAGGACTTGGGGTACGTATGGCTCAGGCAGAGGCAAATTAAGCTTTTGTGGGGCCCTGGTTCAGAGCAAGTGGGGGACCCCTCCCCACCCCTTCTGCTTGCAGTCCCTCCCAGCCTCCAACCCCGCACTTCTGCTGGGGAAAGGGGGTTGGGTCGCAGGGGCTTCCCCTGCTGTCAGGCAGGAGTGCTGGGCAGGCGGAGCGGGTTGGGGCACAGGAGCGCCCATTTTTCTAGGGCCCCCCAATTGGCCAGGGCTCCTGGCTATGGGCCCTATTAGCCTAGTGGCTGATCACATTCATGTGGCTAAGCACCCATTCATGCCCGGCACACTAGCTGCTATGGCTTCAGCCGGCTGTGCAGGGGAAATCCCAGCTCTCCTGGCTGAGCCTTTTGAGAGAAGCAGAGGAGGGAGGTTTGGGGAGGAAGCCTTGTTGGAACCAGATCTGGAGAAAGGGAAAAGCCGCTGACCCAGCGATAGCACAGATGAAACCAGTGGGGAATCGTTCCCACGCAGCAGAGGGGCAGGCATGGAAGGAGCGGTGAGAGGCTGGCAGGAGGGTTCCACTGTCAGGATGAAGCCTTATTGCTCCCCGGAATAAGTAGGAACATAATAGTCCTGTTGGAGGGTCAGGTTCCCTCACACCCCTTTGAATTCAGTGCAATAAACCAGCATGTACGTGTTACGTATCCACTTCTCCCTGATGGATAAAGGTGGTGTGAGGAATGCAGGTCTGGTACCAGAGCCACCTGCTCTAAACACCCAGGCTGCATTGAATAGGAGACTGACTGGTCTGTGTGTTAAATAGCTGCCTGTGGATTATCCCAGCCTGAGCCAGCTGTGCGGGGTGCGGAGCAGTGCAGTGATATGTGTTCCCACCACAATTCGGCCGGGGAATCTTACCCTCTGCTTCCAGCAGTCAGCCACTCGCTTGTGGGGCTTCAGGGCCAGAGCCAGAGCCCCTCCGACTGCGGAAAGTCTCCCACTGACTCCAGTGGGCTCTTCTGGCTGGGCTGTCAGAGGTGCTAGGGACCTGCAGTCCCCACAGAAGTCCAGGGGAGTTGCAGAGGTTCAACCCCCTCCTAAAACCAGGCCACAAGTATGTTGGTGTATTATTTTGAAATGTGTCCATCACCATTGTCTCTGGCCACATGTGCAGCAAATTTCAATCCAGCACAAAACTGAAGCTAACTAACTTCTGTGTGTTCCCAGGGTGACAAAGGCGAGACGGGGCCACCTGGTCCAGAGGTAAGGGGTGTGTGGGGGGGGTGTATTTATGAGGTTATCGGTTTAACCACTGAGCTAAGCAGTTAGTTCCTGGCCTGTCAATGAGTGACAGAGGAACCCTGCACTGATGGGCATGGCTGACCTATGACCTGCCAGCAGCTCTGATGATCCCAGGGGGCTCTAACCTGCGGGCCTGGTGACCTGTGTCCTACAAGCAGCCCCATTGGTCCCAGGGGTCACTCATCTGGGGAAGAGTGTGCAGGACCTTGATCCATTTGGCTGGATTTAGCGGTGTGTGTACACACAGACACAGGGGTTAGTGTCACTATGTGCGCTGCCCTCTCTCAGCATATGCCTCCGGGGAGGATGCTGAGAAATAACTGTCTTCCAACCCTAGAATTGCCCTGGTACTAACAGACCTGTGTCCTCAGGGTGGCATCCAGCCTGGGGAGGGCCCTAGCAAGGTCCGCTTCCACCCCAGGCAAGGGGAGCTGGCACAGTGGCCATGCAGGGAGCCATGGCGTGTCCGGCCCCTGAGGTGGGGACTCTGTGTTGAAACCAAAGGGGTCATCCCTCAGGGAGTGCTGGGGCTGTGCCAGCAGAAGGGCCTCTGGACCTGTGCACAGGTGGCCAGGAACTCCCACTGAGAACCCTACAGTGGGACAGTGGCCCCAGCCGCCTCCTTAGGGACTGGTCCAGCCCATTGAATCACTGGGCGTCTGTCCCCGGCCTCCAAGGAGCCTTGGCCTGGCCCCTAGTGCCACATGTATGCCTCAGCTTGGGCTTGTTGTGGGCCAAGAGGGCTCCACCCACAGCAGTGGGCTACCAGGGGCATTTCTCTTCATCACAGAGCCCAGGCGCTGTGTGCTGGTGGTGGGCCGAGGGTGGTGCCAGGTGAACTATCCAGAGAAGCTAAGGACACACAGATATACAGTCAGTTATCTTCCTCGCCCTCACACTTTGTGTGTTGGTCATTCCAGGTCTGTACAGCGCCTAGCACAAGGAGGCACCAGTCCAGGGTGGGGCCTCTGGATGCTACCCTGGTAAACGCTGCAATCTAATGGTGATGCTCAGAGGCAGATAGCTACATGCTAGCAGCAATTACCGAGCCTCAGCTTGCCAAAAGCCCTACGTACTTCACAGTAATTACCCCTACATGGTGCGATTGACATGTGCTAGGCATATCTCCGTTCGGTGCAGCATTCAGCACTAGGGCTACACGTTAGCTGTCTAACTTCCGGTAGTAGTTAGTCCCATGCACAGGATCACCAAGCTCTCCCGTTGACACCCCTGGCCCTGGAGCTCTTCCAGGCATGTATTTTCAGAGTAGTAACCTGATGTTTCATAAAGCGTCCCCCTCTGAAATGAATGACTGGGAAAGCCAGACGTCTTCAGAAATCCCACTTCCTCTTCCCCACGCCCGGGGCTCCTTGACAACAGGCGACCTGTGCGCAGGCTGTGTTTCTGGGACAGGAGATCAGCCTGGCTAACAGCAGTGCAGCTTTCCCGGCACACGCTCTGGACTGCCATCACATCTCTCTCCCTTCTTTGAACAGGGTGGAAGGGGTGACCCTGGACCGAAAGGCGATCCTGGGAGGAAAGGAGACAAAGGGGAAGCTGTAAGTACACTGTCAGTGCTGCTCCCATATCCAGGCCCTGCTTTCCTGCCATGGGCAGGACACCCACGCTGGCAGAGGTTGAGGGGACGACATACGGACCCTGCTTTTCTGCACGTCTAGCCTCTGGGGCGCCTGGGTATGAGAGAGCCAGGTTAAAGTCCATAGAGCTCCCACCTGGCATTGCTGCTGCTCCCCAGCCTGGGCAATGCCAGTCTCTTTACACTGGGAGTGTAGCTGGGATCACAGTCTGGTTCAGATTTCTGGCTGGGGCACAAACTGGAAGCTTATGGGCCATGCCACTTGCAAGACCAGAGCACATCCTGCATGTGGCTGGATGCTGGACGGGTTGCGTACCTGGCCCCTTAGCGCACCTGGCCCCCCGTACCAGGAACACGGTATTTGCAGTGAGATCTGCCTGAGTACAGCACAGCCGCTCCCGTGGCTAGGAGCTAGTGTCCAGCAGGAGAGGCAAGGCCCTTGCAGTACTCAGCTGGGGTGTTGATGGCCAGGGCAAGTGGGGGGGGGGCTCTTACTTCAGCAGTATCACCCATGTCATGCCTGTCAAATTCATTCCTTTTCTCTTCCTGCCAGGGTGACCTCCCCCCCTCCGGCCAACCCGGCCCCAGAGGTGAACCAGGCAAAAAGGGCGACGAGGTACCGTACCGTGGCACTGTCAGATCGGTTGCGCCCAGCTGCTCCCTTTCTCCCTCCATCTTATTTGTGCTTGAAGCCGCTAGGCTGAGGAAGCCCTGGTAGGGCCTCCCCCTGCCAGACTGGCAGGGGGCTGCTCCCTTGTAGGCCAGCCATTAATGATTCCAGCTAGGCACTCTGGGGCTGTTACCGTTCCCCTGCCTGCCAGCGCCTGCGTGAATCCAGCCCCCGCAGGCAGCTGTGACTAGATCCCAAAGGTAAGTCAGGAAAGGACATGACACAGCTGTGTTCTTCTTACAGGGTGACCCAGGCCCACCCGGAGATCCTGGCCTAACCGTAAGTAGAGGCAGGTTCCTAATTACCTCCCACTGATACAGCTGGGGGGCGGGGGCATGACGCCCACCCAGGGACGGTTCCCCTGCAGCATGCTGAGTGGGACTGAGACTCCAAGGCAGATCCTGCTCTTGGTGCCAGGGATGCAGCTCTGGCTGGACTCACCCCGCAGCACAGAGCAGCAGGAGAGCGGTGTGGGACTGAGGAAGGGAATGCAGAAGGGAAGCTGTGTTGCAGGCCGGGAATGGTGGGGACACTCCCACCCTACAGGCAGGTTGGCACTCACCAGCGCTCTGCTTCTTGTGTTTTGCTGGCAGGAATGCGATGTGATGACCTACGTGAGAGAAACCTGCGGCTGCTGCGGTCAGTCCAATGCTCTTCTCTTTGGGGGCTCGGTCAGCGCTGAGCAGCCTGGCTCTGAACCCGGAGCATGCTGTGTGTCCCTTGGGGGTCCCTCCCCAGTCATCCCCCTCTGCACCTGTGGTATTAGCAGGAAGGTCGTACATGGCAACCCTCGCCCCAGGAGAGGGCCAGCTCTCCCCCGTGTGCCACAGATGGCTGCAGAGTTGGGGCAGAGCAGGACTCTCATGGGTTTGCTCAGACGGTATTGTCTGCATGCACAGCTGCTGCCCCTTGGCACCGTCTGTGCCGAGCATGCCCTGCCTGTTGGGGCGATGGAATTGCCAGCAGAACACAGACCCACTGCTCAGACTCAGGGAAATAACGAAACTCCTGCTGGGCCTGACCATCCGCTGCTCGCTGCCCTGCATGCTCCACCATCGCGGCGGTGAAGCTGCACAGGCGGTGTGAGACAGCCCAGCCGGTCTCTCTGCTCTCCCAGCAGAGGTGCCACAGACAAGCATCAGGGAATGGTGGGTCGCAGCCAGTCACAGCCTTCCCCTGCCAGGGACAGGGACTGAGTCCCTGCTAAGCTGGGTGGGTAAAGGGCTGGATAAATCTCTCAGGTCTGCAAACTCAGATAAGGCTAATGAGCATCCAGCCACGTGCCACAGAGCATCAGCTTAGTTTCCTCCCGAGGTGTCCAGCTGCCTGTGGATGGCTTCACTTTCCTTCGGGTAGGATGGCAGGGACCTGATGTGGGATCTTCCCATGGGTGCTCTCCCATGTGATGGAGGCCCTCCCTGCGATCTGGGCAGGCCCTGCTGGCCTTGTCCCCCTGTGATCCATTCCTCTCTCCCATCTGCAGACTGCGAGAAGCGCTGCGGTGCCCTGGACATCGTGTTTGTCATAGACAGCTCCGAAAGCATCGGCTACACCAACTTCTCCCTGGAAAAGAACTTTGTCATCAACGTGGTCAGTCGCCTGGGCTCCATCGCCAAGGACCCCAAGTCAGAGACAGGTGAGGGGTGCGGGTGAGCAGTGCTGTGGGGCTGAGGGAAAGACAGATGGGGCTCTTGGACCCCCATCTCTTAACCACCCGCTCTAAGCAGGGCCGACTCTAGGCACCAGCGTTCCAAGCATGTGCTTGGGGCAGCACCTTTCAAGGGGCAGCACTCCATTCTGTGTCCCTGGCTCCCGCGTTAAATGAGCAGGAGTCACTCCACTATTATATGTAGGTTAAAGGTCACAATAAAATCGGTGGGAAAACCAAATGAGGGGAAAGGTCAGCAGCTCATAACTGAGGTAATGGAAATTGGTGGGACGGCTAGGAATGTTGGCATGTGTCCCAGCGTGCCTGGAACGTGGGCATGTGCAGGAGGGAGATTTTGGCAAAGGTGCCTAGACAGTTCTGACAGGACAGTAGAAAAGTCAGCGTGGCAGTGGGCAGCCAAAGGTGTCGGGAGGCTGGACGCTGACAGGAGAGAAGAAAGAAGCTTGCTGGGTGGCCCATTGACATCAGCCGCAGAGGGAAGCAGAGAGAGAGAGAACTCAGGAGAACGAGTCAGCAAGTGGAGTAAATGTGTCAGACAACACTAGCACGTTGCGTAGGGCAGTGGGAGTATGTGTGTGTGTGTGTGCAGGTAGGTTAATAAAGATGGATGTGTGTGTGTTGATTGTAAAGACAACATTCACATGTAAGATTTAAAGAAGTGTTACCACTTGCGATCAGCAGCCTGGGAGAGATGGGTCAGCTGTCATAGAGCGCAGCTACTTGGGAGCATTTCAGACTGTAAGGCAGTGTGATTTGGGGTGCTCTTTGGCTTCATATTACAGATTTATGTTTTAGAACAGCAATAAGAGATGGGGGGTTAGATTATTATTGTTTTAGGGATTGTTCTGTACAAGAATACGGGTTGTTTTCTATTGTTCAGAGCCCGAGAGAACTGGAATTGTGTGTTGTTTTGCAACACCATGACAGCACTTTGACCATGTGGAACCATTCTGTCTTTCAGTGCTTGTCACTGGTGCAAGTCATTTGCATGCATGATGCAGCGTGGCTGTGTCATGATGTCACATGTGATGCTGCCATGCAGGGGTCCGGAGCGATGGTGCCCTCTCCAGACAGTTTGGCATGTATAGTGTGGTGCCAGTGTGTGCCATGCATAGGGAACACATCCCAGTGAGCTGGGGGAGGGCGCCACAGGAGTGAGGATGGCAGGGTGTGACCATCTGTCTCCCTGCAGGTGCCCGGGTCGGGGTGGTGCAGTACAGCCACGAGGGGACGTTTGAGGCCATCCAGCTCAACGACGAGCGCATCAACTCGCTGTCCAACTTCAAGGAGGCGGTGAAGCGTCTGGAGTGGATTGCCGGGGGCACCTGGACACCCTCTGCCCTGCAGTTTGCCTACAACAAGCTCATCAAGGAGAGTAAGCGAGAGAAAGCCCGTGTGTTTGCCGTGGTGATCACAGACGGGCGCCACGATCCGCGGGACGATGACAACAACCTCCGGGCCTTCTGCCAGGGAGATGTGATTGTCAACGCCATCGGCATCGGAGACATGTTCAACCAGCCAGACCAGGATGAGACCCTGCACTCCATTGCGTGCAATGATCAGCAGCACGTCCAGAAAATGAAGCTCTTCTCGGAGCTGGTGGCTGAGGAATTCATTGACAAGATGGAGGACGTCCTCTGCCCAGGTCTGCACCTGCCACCCTGGCTCAGTCACCGTGCAAGGCTGGGGCTGGGGTGCGAGTTGGTCGGTTGTATGCAGCACACAGTGCTATACCACTGGATAACAATGACTGTAGCTGGGTCAGTTACACTGGAGATCACATCTCCCTAGTGCAGATCAGCACAGCTGTCTCTTCCCCAACCGGAGAGCAGAACCCCATGGGCAGCACCCACCCCTATGTGTGTCCTCGCCCACCACGGAGCAAGAGGCCTAGTCTGCTGCTGAGATGGGGCGGCACCATTTCACTAGCTGCTCCTTTGTTCTCGTTTCAGATCCACAGATCGTCTGCCCGGAACTGCCCTGCCAAACAGGTAAAAATAACACCAAACAGCTCCATACCTTGCGTGCCGCGCAGTAGTGGGTGGGTGGGGAACAGCAGCCTCTCCATCCATGCAATACCCCGGCGGGGGCAGAGAAGGGGGCTGTCACTTTATCTCAAGAGAGGCCCCAATTTCCATCCCCCCCCCGCACTTTGGCTGTCTGGCTGAGGGCTCTCCACAGGCAGGTACATGTGTGCAGTACAGCCATGCTCAGCCCCTCTCCCTTCTCCTCATCCCAGTGAAGATGGCACCGAACCTAAACCCCAGATCCTAAACCCTCATGGGACCTGGCAGGGCTTGGAATCCAAATCCAGGAATGAACTGCTCACGAGCCGACCCCCCAGAGCCAAAGTCCCCACCCTTCGGAAATCCTGCCCTGTGGCACTGGGCATTCCCTGGGACTGGGCGGGCAGTACAGCGGAAGTCTACGGCTTCCCGTGGAGACTTGGCTCGCACTGGCTGTACTGCAATGAACTAGTAACACCGAGTTGGGTGCAAAGGGGCCACGTGATGAGGCGGGACAACCCTGTGGGGTGAGAGAGGCAGGTGCTGCTTGGTGCAGATCCCAGTACTTGGACCACGTTCTGCTTGTGAAGTGTTAAAACTCCAGCCTCGGCTACTATTGCTAGCATAGAAAGTGCAACGTGTCTGTCTGCAGACCTGCCAGTGAGCTCTGTGCAGCTTGGAAGCTTCTCTTTCCCTAACAGAAGTTCGCCCAATAACAGATATTACCTCACACTCCCTCTCTATCGAACTAATCATAGACCCAGTGTTTGGCGATAGGCGAGTCATGCAGGTTACCGTGGGTCATGCAGTGTTGCCAATACTTGCGATTTAGTCGTGAGTCTCACCATGTTGTTTTCCGAAAGCCCCAGCTCCACAAGTCAGGTGACTGTGGGATCTCAACTTACATGGACTAGAAAGTGACTTGTTTAAAAATCAATCTGTAGAGCAAGCCTGGAAAGCAGGCCCCCTGCAGGCCGAGGAAGCAGAAGAAAAGCAAAGGAATCCCAGTGTTTTATCTCTTTAAAATCTCATGATTTTTCAGCCAGTCTCATGACACTGGGGGCCCTGACTTGTGAATCTGGAGGCAGGACTGAGGAGGGATTGCAGGGAGCTCCGTGCTGTGCCCTATGACAAGGGTTGTCCTGGAAAGCCATGTGTAGGGAGCTCTCCTTCCCTACTGCCCTGGGGGAAATACTGTGCAAGCTTCTTTAAAGAGAACCCTCTTCCAGTCTGCCCAGCCTCCCTCTCTGGGGCAGACTGACCAAGGACTGCCAGGAGGAGGAAGAGATGGCAGCTGGCAAAGCCTTGAACAGGGAAGAGAGTGGAATTTTTCACCTTGTGATGAAAGTGCCAACCTGCTGTCCAGGGCCAGAGAAGGGGCTAGCTGGGGACCCTCCCCTCCTGCTGATCTGCTGCTGTGCGTCAGCGCTGACCGCTCCGGCTGCTGCAGCCTCACCTGTCTTGAGCAGCACCTGACAGTCGTTTCAATCGGTGTGTTGTGCACGAATATTCAGTCAGGACTGTGCAAACCCCACTGACTCCTTTCACTGACTCAGGTTTAACCCTGCGCTGCAGAGCTGAGCAGCTAGCCCTGAATGCGGCACCTTCCCACTGAATTAGGGGCTCTGGACAATGCACTCCAGCCTCACGTCTGATGCAGTCATACCCAGCTGCTTTGAATTTGGATCTGGACAGATCTCAAAGGATGCAGCAGCCTGCTCTTCCAGCCACTGCTTTATCATAGGCTGCGCCAGGCGTCCGTGCTTCAGAGCCCTGCTTGTGCTTAGCTGCAAGGTCAGACTGGCAGTGGGGTGGGCGCAGTGCCATGAGGGCAGGATTGATTTGTAAAGAGAAACCATGCAGGGCAGCGTCACTGGCACTTGGAACAGCAGCATGTTCGGGTTCTGCTCAGTCTCTGCCAAGCGTCCATCAGGAGATCCCAGGCCCAGGCGAACGTGGCCTTTGTCACACAGCAGCTCTCGGCCATTCTCATTGCGCATGCCAGGTACGGCACCGCTTAGAACCACTTCTCTTTTCCTACACTGCATAGGGCTGGATCAGAAACCCCTGGGGGGCCCTGTGGGGAGACAGGCCACTCTAAAAGCAGAATTCCCTCACCCAGGCCTTAGCCTGGGCAGGGCTCAGCCTGCACCCACCGAACACGCCAGTTGTAGAACGACTTCTCCCTGGAGTGGTGGCAGAGAAAGCGTAGCCCTGGCGGTGATGGGTGGTGTTGCTTTGCTCTGGGTGGGTGGAATTCCCACTGGGCTGGGGAGTGAGTGGGATCAGCTCACTGCCAGGCTGCGTGTGACATCTGGCAATGTCCGGCCGGGTTTGGCCTGGGAGGAGCCAGACTGTGCTAGAGGAGCCCAGCAACGGGCAGCGTAGGCGAGCTGAGGACTTGGTAGTACGTGGCTGCAATGATGCGGTGGGCTCTGCTCCCTTCTGACCTCTCTGCCGTGTGGCTGAAAGCTGTGTCCGTGCTGAGCTCTGAGAAGCCGCATGTTACCTGGGATATGTGAGATGTGTATGTGCCACCCACCCCTCAGACGAGTCAGTGGCCAGCCAGGGCCTGGAGCCAAATGCAGACAGGCCTGGCCCGGGGCCTCACTAATACCAACCCCTGAGTTTTACAGAGCACTTGTCAGCAGCAGGCCTCAACACACTCACACTCTCTAATGGCTTTCCCCCCCGCTCCAAGGCAGGGCAGGGCAGGGCTGGCAGACCCTGGGCAGGTGGGGGCTGGCACTGAGAGGCTGCGTGTCTTGCCCAGGGTCACACAGCCAGATCTGTAGCAGGGTGGGAATTGGCCTCAGTGTAACAATCTTGGGGTTCATTAAACGTCCAGCCAGAGAATGAGAAACGAATAAAACTTGTAATAAAACAAACTAAAGAGCGTCTGAGGTGATGTGCTGTGCACAGCTACACTGGGTTCTCCACCCCAGCCTCCCGGGCACCTCTCTAAATTCCTGTATTTATCATACTGTCCCTTATGATGGAGCATCTCTAAATTATAATCTTCCACAAACATGTCTCTATATCGTCCTCTTAATGAAAAACAAAAATTAACTCTTTATATACATATCTATTAACAGCTAACAACTATCTAATAACACATGCATTAAATTCTCAACCCATCTAGTAGGTTTCCATAAACCCAATGTGTCCTCTCCCTCAAGAGGAGAGGTTACCAGCACAGCACTCTGGAATAGCAGCAAAGAGTCCTGTGGCACCTTATAGACTAACAGAAGAGCGTCTGAGGTGATGTACTGTGCACAGCTACGCTGGGTTCTCCACCCCAGCCTCTCAGGCACCTTCTGTTAGTCCATAAGGTGCCACAGGACTCTGCTGCTTTTACAGATCCAGACTAACATGGCTACCCCTCTGATACTTGACACTCTGGAATGAGTCTTCACAACTTACTTTTCTCAACTACCCCTTCTCCAGGCAGGTTAGCATGTCTGAGTCTTTCAGGACTCCCTCTCCAATTTTCTCAATATCAGTCTTTTCTTTCCTTAGAGTCTGAGTCATTTTCTTGTTCCTTAACAGTTTCTCCTTTCTCTGATGATAATAAAGGATCAGTCAGATGGGAAATGCCAGAGTCCACCTCAGCTGTCAGTGTGGTGGAACTTTCTGAGATTACTCGTAGATCCCTTCAGTTATGCCAAAATGTGTCCCCCTGGCTATCCGGACTACATAAAACCTTGGACTCAGTTGTCTTTAATGGAACCCCTTTGGCTCCAAGTATCAGAGGTGTGATTCCTCAGGCACACGCTGTCACCTGGGTTAAGAGATGGGAGCTCACTGGCCCTTTTGTCAAAATTAGATTTCTGCTTTTCTTTCATTTCCATATGATTTCATTGATATGAGATTTTAGCAAGTTAGCAGTGGTTGGTACATTAGATCTTAGCCTTCTTCCCATTAACAGCTCAGCTGGAGAAAAGTCATTCTCCAGAGGTGCACTTTGGTAAACCAATAACACTTTACACCAATCACCCCCACTGGCAAAAATCTTTTTCATAAGGTTCTTCACTGTTTGTAGAGACTTTTCCACAAGTCCATTTGATTGGGCGTAATTTTGACGATGTTTTGAGATGAAAATATCAGTCTAGGGCAAATTGACTAAAATCTGCAGCTCATTATCACTAAAGACTTCACCTGGAATTCCATGTGTGGAGAATATTCCCTTCTGTGACGAAGTGGGACTGTTCTTAAAGTTTCCCCTGAATACTGTGTGGGTGCCTCAGTTTCCCCTATGCATTTCTTAAGTCTCCAGTGTGCATAAATGGCCGACCCTCTGTATCCTGGCAACAAATGGCTGGGGCCCTTCCCCCCTGCAAGGGAATAGCTAAAGATGAACAAAGAGATCAGGTGACCTCCTGGCCCAGGAAAGAGACAAAGGCCAGAAAGGAGGGGCTGGAGGGGGTTTCAGTTGGGAGCTGGCTGGAGACGAGGAGTGAGGGCGGATGGGGTTGTCTGCCTCGCTGGGCCCCAAAATGGACCTGACTGAGGGGTCCTGTTCGCTGTACCTACAAGCTCTGTTTTAGACCGTGTTCCTGTCATCTAATAAACCTCTGTTTTACTGGCTGGCTGAGAGTCACGTCTGACTGCGAAGTGGGGGTGCAGGACCCTCTGGCTTCCCCGGGACTTGGTGGACTCACTGTAGGAAGTGCACGGAAGGGCAGAGGATGCTGAATGCTCCAAGGAGAGACCCAGGAAGGTGAAACCGTGTGAGCTTCTTGCCCTGAAGACAGTCTGCTCCAAAGGAGAGGGGGCTCCCCAACGTCCTGACTGGCTTTGTGGGGAACAGTTCCAGACCATATCCCAGGGACTGCATGACACCTTCATGCCGGCTATCACTGATTTACTGTTAGTACTGTGCAGCATGCACATTTCTGGCAATAGAGACTAATCTGTGACTATTAAATAATCCTTTGATTGCCAGGTAAATAAGTCAGGACGAACCTTCTCATGAGGCCTTTGTGGAACTGAGTGAGGTCTCAGTGGTTCTGCCTGTTGCCTTGGCTTCTTCAAGCATGAAAAGCAGCTTCCTACCACATTAGTAATGTCATGGTTGATCCGCAGCCAATACAGCACCCCTCGTGCTCACTGTTTGCACGTCTCAATTCCTAAATGACCCTCATGGATCTTCTCTGGCATTTCTTTTCAGAAACTCACTGGAATTACAGGCTTACTGCCCTTGAAAACCACCCCATCTATCACAGAAAGTTCATGTCTGCACTTCCAATAGTCTCTTATACTTGGACAGCAGCTGCTTATTTCTTCAGGCCATGCTTTAATTATCACATCTTTAAGGATCCTCAATTATTCATCTTTCTCCATTTCCCCTCTTGTTTGTTGCAGCTTCCTGATAGCCATTGGAACTGACTTTATAATCGAATCTACATAGGCTTGCAAAAGTGCATCTGCAGTGAACATGAATTTACTGGGAATGTAGGTCACAACCAAATCATACGTTTGCAGCTTTATCGTCATGCTTTGAATCATTAAGGTGCAGTCATTTAACAGTTTGCTAAATAACACTATCCAGGGCTTGTGGTCCATTTCAACTTCCGCTGCCTGGCCATAAATCTACTGATTGAATCTCTCACCAGCAAACAATATTCCTAAAAGCCCCTTCTGGATCTGTGTGTATCTGGTTTCTACTTCAGTCAGTGATTTGGGTGGATATGCCACTGGTTGCCAACAATATTCCTCATGCTTCTGTAGAATCACTGCACCTAACCCAGACTATGAAGCGTTTCTCAAATTTTAATAGGTCATCCTGGTGCATAGAACTGGCTCTTGTAACGTTTGTTTGTTTGTTTGTTTTTAAATCTTCCCATGATTCCTCCTGTTCTGCACTCTGATTTTTATTCTCTAGAAGTTTTCTCAAAGCTGCTACTTTGGGAGATAGATTAGGTATGAACTTTCCAAGATAATTAACCATTCCCAGGAACCATTGGACATCTTTCTTTGTGTGGGGACGTGGCATCATTTCAATGGCTGAAATCTTCCTCTGATCAGTTTTTACACCTTCATTGGAAATAATGTCCCCAACAAAAGTTAGTTCTGTAACCCCTAAAACACATTTCTCCTTATTTAATTTGAGGTTTGCAGCTCTAGTTGCATCTAGGACATCCTGAAGTCTATAATCATGTTCCTCCCTAGTTGAGTCCCAGATGAGGATGTCACCCATTGAGGTGTCAACGACATTGTTTCCATAGATCATCTGTATGGTCTTGTGGTACTTTCTGGCGCTGAAGCCAAGCCAAAGGGTAAGCGTAAGAATCTGTATCTTCCAACTGAGGTATTTAATGTGCGTAGTTTTGAGCTTTCTTGGTTAATTTTAGCTGCCAAAATCCTGAGGATGCATCCAATATACTGAAATATTGAGCATTTGCAAACTGAGCCATAATCTCTTCTCTGGTTGGTAGTTTGACATGTTCTCTTTTTATAGCCTTGTTGAGGTCTCTGGGATCTAAGCATATGCAGAGCAGGCTGTTACTTTTTCTCCACAATGACTAGGGAGCTCACCCATTGTGCTGGCTCCTCAATTTTTTGTATTACTTTCATTGCTTCCATCTTTGCAAGCTCAGCCTTGAGTTTATCACAGAGTACAAACAGCGCCTTTCTGCATGGATGGACAACTGGAGGGATCTGCTTGTTTGTCTGGGATTCTGTGTTCACCCTGCAAACAATCCAACCCTTGAAACAGATCACAATATTCCCAAACTAATGCCTCATCATCAAATTCAGTGGGATCTTGTAGAGAGAGAACAACTGATCCTGTAGTTTTACAGATTGAGTTTCTCACATGCAGCCAGGCCTAAAGTTGGTGTCTCCTCCTTTGGCACTACAATGAAAAAGAGCCTGTACGTGTTGTTTTTATGGCTGATGCTACCAGTTCACATCCCTTTCACTGGTATATTTGTTCCAGAATAACCAGTGACTTTTATTTTTATTGGTCCTAGTTCTGGTCTTATTTTTAGTCTCTCATAATCTTGTCTGGACAGAATATTAACCTGAGCTCCTGGGTCCTGTGTCAGAGGAATAATTGCTCCATTCACCGTCATAGTCAGTATCCAGTCCCTCTCATCAGGCTTGCTAGATCCCAGCATGCCTGTGGAAAAAATCCTCAGCCAGATTGTCTTTAACTGAATGCACTTGACTTTTGTGCAGTTGGGATCTGCAGCATTTTTCAAAATGATTATTTTCCCCACATTTATGACCATTTCCCAACTGTCTAGGGCCATGCTGGGATCCACAACTTCCACATGACCGTCTGTACCCAGCCTTCAGATAGACTTGGTTTTCATAGCAAGTGGTTCCACTCTTTGATTGGACCTATTCTGGCTAGCTGCCTTTGTACTTAGTACATGGGGAACCTCTTCTGGTAAATTCAGCTCTCTGACTCGTGCTTTCAGAGTTTCTGCTGCCCTGTGTATCTGGAGAGGTTTTTCTAAAGTTAAGTCTCCTTCACAGAGAAGTTTCTCTCTTAGAATCATTGGGGGCATTAAAGACAATGTGGTGAGCGGCCAGAGTCTCTGGTCAGAGATAATGTTTCCTTAATTCTGTGACATATGTCTATTAACATCCTCAAGGGCTTTTTGTTTGGTTTGGTTTGGTTTCGTTTGGGTTTTTTTGCATGCATGTAAAAACGATGTCTCTCTCAGAGGTCTCATTCCTTTGTGGCTTGCAACGTTCCTCAAATGTAGTCAGTATTTTACTTAACGTCATACTTCCACTGTCTCCAAACTTTAAGTCGTTATAACTATCCAGTGCTTCCTCCCCAACAACACACAGAAAGATTGATGATTTCACTTTATCACTTTTCTCAACTGCCTGAATCTCTGTCTGAATTTTTTCCAGTTCTCTGCAACTTTGCTGGACAATGACAGACTGGATGGAGGTTGCAACATATCCATTTTTGGCTTCTTATCCCTTCTTAAGCTAGTCGAGCTATGGTTGTGCTTAAAAAACACATTCACAAGTCTTGGTTCTTCTCTGTTTGCTGCTCCACCTGCTCCCCTTGCCTCTGCTTTCAGTTTCAAACACAGGAGTTAACCTCACAGTGAGGGCTGTCTCCTCATTCGGCACTTCTCACGCCCTGTAATGATCCTGGGGTTCATTAAACAACCAGCCAGGGAATGAGAGAGGAATAAAACTTACAATAAAAGAAACTGGAGCGGTCTGGGCACACCTACACTTACTCGGGTTCTCCACTCCCACTTCCAGGGCACCTCTCTAAATTCCTGTATTCATCATACTATCCCCTATGAGAGAATGTCTCTAAATTATAATCTTCCACAAACATGTCTCTACACTCAGGTCTCCAAAGTGGTAGGCCAGCCTGCGCACAGTCCCTCGGCATTGCAGAGCCAGCCCTGTAAGGAGCCTAGCTGCATACTGCCCCCAGGGTACATCGCCCAGAGGAGGCAGCCCATGGAGCCAGCCAGGACCGCCCAGAGGATTCAGGGAGCCTGGGGCAGGGCCAAATTGCCGCCAAAGAATGAAGTGGCAGCAGTAGAGCTGCGGCACTTGTACTCACCGGGCAGCACCTGCTGCCAAAGTACCACTGAAAACCCGGAGTGGCTCGCGGGGCCCCTGCGGGGCCCAGGTCCTGGGGCAGATTGCCCCACTTTTTCCCTCCACCCAGGGTGGCCCTGCAGCCAGCTGTATCGCACCTATTCCCCACAGGCATAGGAGGCCCGAAAAGGTTTCCGCCCCCCAGCACTGCCAGTTCCCCAGGGCAGCTGGGCCGAGCAGGAGCCCCAGAGCCCCAGGCCCTTCCCATGCACAGGGCTGCCCTTGCTGGAGAACAATGTATTTATTGCTTTGGGGCCCACGCTCAGCATGTGGGGCTGAGCACAGAGCCCACCTGAGCTGAGGTAAAGGCTGGGGTGGAAACCATGTTAAACTCTGTGGGCCTAGGGGTGCCCTTCTAACTCAGGCAACCAGCCACTTCAGATGAGCGCTGATTGGAGTTTCAGGGAGCAGGCTCAGTGCCGTGCAGGACTGTAGCCTGTGTTCCTGGGGTGGTTTCTCATGGAAGCATCGTTAGCTGCCCGTGGCTGTGCCCTGAAGCACTCTGTTGAGTTCTGCATGGATTGGCTCTGGAAATGCTCCAACAGCTGCCCAGAAACAACCTGGCAAACCCTGTCTGCTGCCAGCTGACCCCTTGCTCAGAGGGAGGTCGGACACTTTCCTTCTTCAGCAGCTCTCCCCATAGCGGGAGGTACAGGAGGAAGGAGGGGACATGCATCAATAGCTATGTAGAAGCTTCATACATTTACTGCAAATCCTCTTCCAAGTACTGTCTAAGGGCCCAATCCAAACCCCATGGGAGGCAACAAGCAGCTCTCCCTTCACTTTGTGAGACAGGGCTGCAGTGGAGCTTCCAGGCTTTGGTCTTTGCTTGTCCCTCCCATGCTGGCTGTAATTCCTACAGTGCAGGGTGCATAAGAGAACTGAGCAGCGGTGCTAGCAAGCCCTGAAAATATTCTTTTGACGCTCACTTGCAGATGGCAGGAACCTTGGGAATGCAAACCCACTTATTTTCCGCCCCATGGAAGAGGAGGTCAAGATACATTTCCCCTACACCAAAGAGTCAATCGCCCAGTTCCTAAACTCTACGCGGGAAATCCAGGACCCCGGCATGTACAGCCAGCTGGTGGCCACTTTGGCCTATACCGCCGAGAACGCCAAGTTTGCCACTGGACATGAGCGGCAGGAGTGGATTGACCTGTTCATTGACACTTTTAAGATAGTGCACAGTGAAATTGTGGGGGATCCAGAAACCGTGCTGGCGCTCTGCTGAGCTTTGCACTAGGGACAATGTACAAGGAATGGCCGCTAAGCTGGAGCAGATGCTCTTGGGAAAAGCAATGTTCCCTGTAAACAGTGCCTCTAGGGAATTCCCCTGAGGGCTGGGTACCATGATGGACGCATTGAGCTTAGGAGGAGCCCAGAGAATCTTGGTTGCTCCCAGCCAGTGGCAGGGGTGATTCTCTCCAGCGTGGCTGCCAGAGCAGCATGGTGCATGTTCCCAGAAACCAAGAGATGCTCCTGCTTCACCCACTATCTCTGCAGCACTTTTTAAGGGAACATTGGGTGCTTGCAGAGGAGCTGTCCTGTCCTGAAGAGACACTCTTATTCTGGCCTTCTAAACATGCCAAGCCTACAATGATAGACTAGCTTGTCAAATAGCCCTCGTGGATCCCACCTGGGCTCTGTGGCAGATGCAAGGAGATTGCTTGCTGATGTGTACCTGAGGGCCAGAGCGAGCCCTTTCTCAGCGATGGGTGTAGGGATGTGTGCTAACATGTGTCTCTTTTCCTACGTAGCTTTTGTTCTGATTGTCCTCGAATTTTCTCCTGTGTTCTTTTTTTGTGTTAACTAACCGGGCTTTCATGGGGTTATGCCAGCCCCGAGAGAGGCCAGGCTCCCAAGTGAGAAGCCCCAGCACGCTTCCCCCTTTGCTATAATCACAATGTTTAATCACTCAACTTGAGCTGTAACTTGTGCTATTAAAGAAAAGACAGCAGTGTGAGTGGTTCGGGGTGGGCCCCCTTTGTGTCTCCGTTGGCCTTTGCTGGAAAACGCCCTTGTCTCAACACGTGCCGTGTGTCTTTGTCTGATTGTCATTGTGCCTGCATGTCATGTCATACTTGACTTGCTCTTCTCACTGTCCTACAAGCCACATGCATAGTCCTAGGCAGGAAAATACAGCACATTGGAACGAGGAGCTAGAAGCTGTTAGCCAGTGCCCGCGCCGTTCTGAAGTATAATAATGTACCATACACGTGTAAGGAAATAGGTGTAAATATGCTGTAGTTCTGTGCCTGGGAAGTTTCTAACCAGCTGTGTACGCAATTCAGAGACATTATAGTCCCATCGTGTGAGCCATGGTCATTATAACCTGCTCCAAGGGACCACATGGGAAGAGTTTCAAAGGCACCTAACTCCTATTGACTTTGAAAGAGAGTTGGGCACCAGGCTGCTACATGTGCTTTCAAAACTCTCCCCCATAGCTACAGAAGAGCAGACGAAAGAGTACGGGGTACAAATATTAGGTTCCGGTGGGTGAATTCTGCTAGTCCCCTGACATTGAGTTTGCTTCATTGCTATGACTTCAGCTGTCTTGTGCATTTCTTTAGTTACTATGCAGATGAAAATACACAGAACTGGACTGAGCCTCCCATCGTGGAATGATGTTTGGGCTATAATGCTGTCTGCTTTCGAGGGCCTGAAGCGGGTACATTTGCCAGAGCAGTAGACTGGGCCAGGAGCTGGAACTGGGAGTCTGCAAACCTCAGAAATGTTTTGTGACTCTGCACCCCAAATTTGGCTAGAATGAGCCAGAGCTCTGGGGCCAATGAAACCAGGCTGAGCACTGCATGGCAATAGGCATCCTCAGCTGGCATCTGCCATTTTCTGCTTTTGCTGCCAGCCTGCCCAGTGGGAGGGAGCTCAGAGAACCGCAGCACTGGCAAACATTGAGCAAAGGGCTGACGACGCTCGGCCAGGTTTTCGAATGGCTTGGCTTGAGCTTTGGGCAAGGGCTGGGAGCAGGGTGAGGTCCTACCAGCGGCTGACTGCATTTGTTCATCTCTAGATGTAATCACCGTAGGTATGGTGGGATGAAGTGAACAACCCCTCACACATGCCACTGCCATTTTGGTGTGTGACAGCAAAGATAGCCTGTGGCTTTCGCTTGCTGGGGTGCAGCTGAGAAGCGCTAAACTCAGAGCATTGTTGCTGCTTTGGCCTGCGCCAACAACACATAACTGTTGGCACAGGAGGAATCCCTTCTGGCTTCTGTAGGGCTGCCTGAGGCCTGACGTGTTTTGCTGAACCGGCTCCTAAGTCAATACAATTTAGTTTGTTTTAGCCAGGTGAGTTTATCCTCCTCCCCCTCAGGCTGCAGCTAGTTGTTTGGTTTCCCTGGCGGAGCTTGCCTGGAAAAGGATTAAAACAAATCAGCAGAAATCAAAGTCCCCAGAACACGAGAACAGTATCTCTGAGGCAGTCTCAGTATCTCTGCACTGTTCTGAGCCAGTGAGTGAGGATGGCGCCTGGAGAATCTGCTCTTGGCAAGCGCCTAGCAGCCCCCAGGCAGGCTCTGATGTGGAATCCACGTCTTTCACTCTTTCTCGCGGTGCAGCGGACAGGGGGGATTGAGGGGATGGATGATCTCGAGGGGAGCGGGTTGCGAGCGGGGGAAGGGTAGGAGGTTGCCATGAGATTGCCCACCCTGAAATGGCTGTGGGGGCTCTTCACTGAAGGGAAACAATAAAAAGATATGGATAGATTAGCAAACAGGGCAGTGGGTGGTTCTGTCAGAGCTCGGAATTCCCCGTGTGTAAAATCAGGTGTTAGGGGTGTGTCAGTGTGTTGGCACAGGCTGGGTTATCCGCAGCAAAGCACTGGTGGTGCTTGTTCAGTTGATCTGCTTTACCCACTGTCTCCTTTCGACCCGCACCGCACGCTGCCCAGCGCCTCGCTCCTGGAGCAGCCGTAGCCTCCTCGCTCTGTACGCTGCAGGGGACGGACCCGTACTGCAGTTGCAGCAGGCTGTGAAGAGCCAGGCTGCCGGCCTGGGGCTGGCTATTGCAGGCCTCAGGGATGCTCCTTTCCTGTAGGGGTGGCAGATTTGCAGAGCTTATTGGCAACCCTCCTGTCAGTCCCAGCAGGGTAGTGGATGGTAGCAGCCCCCATCCTTCACAGGGGAGGAGGAACATCGAGCCGACCTCTGGCTGCACCCTCAGCCTGGCTGGCAGCTGGGAAGACAAATGACGAGTGGCACCGTGATGCCAGGGACCACTAACGCTGAGGGGGGCTTGTCTAGATCTGCTTCCCCTGCCCCATCTTGGGGGAGCCTCCTGCCTAGGGGGACCCTTCCCTCCCGCACCTGAAATCAGGCCATGCCAAGCAGGGATCTCGGAGGCAACTCATCCCCGCAGAGGCAGGTGCATGATCCCCCGACTCAAAGGGCAGCTGCACCCACGGCTGCCCTGAGAGTGGAGCAACGTCCTGCCAGTGTGGGGGTGTGATGTTAATGGGCCTGAAGCCCGCAGATGTGCCCCTCCATGCCAGGCACAGAGCACACCTATGTTCCAACCGGCTCTGAGGGCACCCGGCCATTGAACAGGGTGTCAGGAGGCCCAGGCTGACCTCTCTGCTGCGGCCTACAGCACAGGGCTGAGGTGAGTGACGGGTGAGCCCCTTTCTGACGCTACCCCTAGCCCCACCCCTGGGACCGAGCTCTCTGTGCCCTGCTCAACCAGCAGCTGGGCTCAGGGGCCTGGCCCGGCACAATGGAAAACCCACTTGTTGAGGACAGGCCGGGCAGAGTCTAAACAACCTTTTCCCCCATGGCTTCATCCCTTGTGCCTACAATCGATAGGTTCCTGCAGCTCTCTTGGTCTCACTGCTCTGGGGCAGGATCCCTGCTGGAACTGGTTGGTGGGACAGAGGGGCTTGGCAGGGGAGAGTGGTCAAGGAAACATTCACACCCTACAAGGCTTTGTTATACTCTCCCCCTTCCAACAGCCCCGGCCTGAGGGTGCTGGGGCTCTATGAGAGGAGCTCAGTAAAGACACACCCGGCAGAACAGCCTGTGCCCCCAGGTAGCGCAGTGCTCCAGTGAGTGACCAGACCACTGGGTTCACAAGACAGCTGCCGGGAAGCAGTGGGCTGGGCAAGGGCAGAGAGTCAGCCCCCTCTTCACCAGTTCTGACACTGATTCGGGCTTCTCCTTCCACTGGACCATGGCAAGGAGAGGGCTTCCTGGCCTTTGTCTGCCAGCCTTTGTGCTGGCCTGTCCCCCACTTCAGGGGCTGCCACCAGAAAGGCTGGGGTGGCTGCAGAGCGAGTGGCCTCCCACCTCAACATTGCTTTGGAGTCCCAGAGGAGACAGTTGGGGCTCCAGGGAAGCAGCGGGGGTTGACTCCACAAACACACTACTCTCATCCAACCCAGGCAGTGTGAGGAAATGGTGGAGCCCTCCCCTGGCTCCTTTTCCCCAGGCTCGATGTGACTGTTTTCCCTCTGCCCACAGAGCTGGCGGTGGCTCAGTGCACACAGCGCCCTGTCGACATCGTCTTCCTGCTGGATGGCTCGGAACGAACTGGAGAGGTGAACTTCCGCAGGGCCCACAACTTTGTGGAGGAGGTGTCCCATCGCCTCACGCTGGCCAGGGGTGACAATGACAACATGAATGCACGGATCGCCCTCCTGCAGTATGGCAGCGAAAGAGAGCAGGAGGTGATCTTCCCCCTGACATACAACCTGACCTACATCTCAGAGGCCCTGTCCAATATCAGGTACCTGGACTCCTCCTCCGACATCGGCTCAGCCATCATCCATGCCATCAACAACATCGTCATCAACCCGCAGAACCAGCAGAGGGCTGCCCGGCGCAACGCCGAGCTCTCCTTCGTCTTCATCACCGACGGCATCACGGGTGGCAAGAATCTCAATGAGTCCATCTCCTCCATGAAGAAGCAGGACGTCATGCCCACAGTGGTGGCCCTGGGGAGTGATGTGAACATGGATGTCCTGCTGAAGATTGGCCTAGGGGACCGAGCTGCCATCTTCCGGGAGAAGGACTATGCCAGCCTCTCCCAACCCGGCTTCTTTGACAGATTCATTAGGTGGATATGTTAGTTCAGGAGAATGCACACGTTCTCCGTCGCCAATACACACACCCATGATATTCCTTGGTTTGTTTTGTTCTCTTGCCACTCTATGGTTGTAAGCAGGCCCAGAGCGGTTGGTACAAACTGCCTTCTGGACTGTCTCTTTTTTAATCAAAGTTTGAAGCTGATATTTTTTTTATTTTCATGATGAACAACAATGTCACTCACGTTAATGGTGCTAATTATTACCAAGATCAAAGAAGTATTCAGAGCCATACCGTGTCATTTGTCATGCCCTAAGCAAACTAAACGCTCCGTTAGGGTGTGTGCTGTGATCCTATGGGTGCTAAACAGCGGGGCAGCAAAACTTTCCAATTCAGCAGGAAGAAGAATCATCTCTGACATCCAAGAATGTGTCCAGCCACCTGCCCCACAGCCCCTCTCCCCCCACCTTCCCAAGCATTCCTAGCTGGAGCTTGCATCATGCTGGGGGCAGTACGTCCCCACTGCTGTTGCTGACGGCTCTTTGTCTGGGGATCAAGCTCAATGGCTTCTAAGTGGGCCTGTGCACTGAGCTTGGACCTCAGGTTTATTCATAGTTAAAAAGAGTAGAATAAAAATAATTGGATCCTTCATTATCCTAGTGGCATCCCCAGGCTATGATGTGTTCCACGGGTGAGCACCTTCTCTTCCCGCTCACCTCTCCCCCTGCCCTTGCTGAGGGGCTTCGGGGGTACATTGCCTCTGGTACATCATGGTATGTCTTGATGTGACCAGCAAAGTGCACTTCCATTGCATTGTTACCAGTCCATACCAGGGGGTTACCTGTCCCCCTCCTTAGCAATGATGGGTTGATCTGTTAGCCCAAGTTTTGAACCATTCCTTATGCTCCCATATGACCCATTCAGCGCTACACCTGCCTTGCATTTCACTGGCCTCCTCGTGCATCCAGACTGTTGTGCAACTCTCCTTGTCTTGCTTCTTTCTGCTACCATCACCCATCTCTCCTGAGTGCCTGTGCATTTATCACCTCATGGGGCCCAGCCAGGCTCCTGACGGGGCGGTCTGAGCTGGAGCGCACCCAAGGGTGTGCATGTGAAACCAGGAAATTGCAGATTAGAGCACACGTGAGACTAGGGGTGGCCTGAATGACATCCAGCCCTGGACTCAGCTTGTGCTCTGCAAAATAAATCAATAAATAAACTACCCCACCCTAAAACTATTGTGTAGTGTGTGTGTGGATGGGGGGGGAGGGGGGTGCATCTGGGAAATGACCTCAGGTTCCACCTGGTGTCAACTGGGGCATCTCAAGTGGAGTCAAAGGGCCTGATCCCCCATGGTGATGCAAATCACCATCACGCAATTGAAGTCCCATGCCCTATAACTCCTGAGTGAGTCCCAGCAGCGCTAGGGGGCTAAGGTTGTTTCTAAGAAGCCTCTGTTCCATAGGAGCTTTGTGCTGTGGGGAGACAAATCAGGAAGATCATGTCACTGACCCCTCCCCAGCCATTACAGCATGTTAGTCCTGGCTGGACAGAGCCAAAAGGGGCAGGGATTTCACTGGGGACACTCTCCACCAGCCTAGGAGATTATTGTACTTGCAGAGAGCTGAAGGGACTGACTATGTCATTCCATGACTCTGCCCACCCAGCACATCAAGGGGATTGGCTACCTCATTCCATAGTGACCCTGAATGCCCAGCCACCTATCTATAGACTGGGGCAGCTGAGAAGCAGACTACATTTCCATAGACACACTGATTTTCCCAGTGCGCTCAGCAGACAGCCCTGCTTTGTCAATGTGATCAAGTTTGGCTGTTTTGGGTTAAATTTCACATAATTCTTGGAGGTGGGGTAATGAAATGTTGTTCTCCTTATTGTATGAGTCACGTGCAGGAGAACGTAGCATATCCTGATTACTTCTCATGGAATTCTGCGCCACTGCTCAGTGCAGAATTTTGCAGAAATCACTGTTTCCCCACAGAAATGGGCTGCAGAGATGTCGGCTGCCACCAAGGGCTATTGGACCCTCAGAGCCCATCTCACAAATACAGGACAAAGCTGGGGGGATGGGGAGGGAACTGGAGGGTTCCCAGGAGCTGCAGTTCCCAGCATGCCCTGATGGAAGGAGAGGGCAGTGAACAGAAAATCCAGCTTCAGGCTGTTTCTCCCTGTGGATCCCTGGGCTCTGGTGTGTGTGTCTAGGCCAGCGGGCTATGGGGGCCGCGACTGGGCTAGGGGGAAGGGGGTTGTGAGTGTCTGGGCTGTGGGGGCCGTGGCTGAGCTCTGGGGACTCACTGGGCTAGAGGAAGCAGCACTTTCAAGCTACGTCTCCTTATATGCCCCTGGGCTCCATGGACTGGGTCAAGCAGCACTTTCATGCTGTTACTCTTCTGCGTCCCAGATTCAGCACGTACCTATCTCCACTCTCACATCACAATTGTACTGGCAGTAACCTACTTGATGAGCAATATTGTGGGGGCTGCAGGGATCTGTAGCTTAGGTAAAAGAAGTGTTGCTGCAGAGTGAATGGGGGAAACTAAAAACACAAAAGAGTAAAGTTCAGCAAGAGAGAGAGAAGCAACCAAATTAACCATAAAAGTTATTTATTGAATAGTAGTGATAACTGCATAAGGAGGCTAAACCAACATAACCTACATTATTAAAGGTTAATACCAAGGTAGAAAGGAAAACAGAGAGCGAGAGAGAAAGAGAAGGGGGATCTCACCGCTCCCTGAAGCTTGAACTGGTCGGGGTTCCCAGGTGATGGTGGCAGCTCAGGGTCCTGAGTGCTGGAGACAGGCAGAGCCCCCAGCATGATCAGTCAGGAGAATATGGAGTCCCAGTGGAACTGATGCCTAGTTTGGATCTAAGCATCAGAAGAACTGACTGGAGGGTGAGTAGGGATTTTGTAGAGAAAATACAGTGGTTCAAGGGAGAACACTAGATTTGTTTAGAGGTAAGGCTGATGACTGAAGGGTTTTCTTTAGACTAGACAATAGGAGCTGATCACTCTTGGCTATGGGTGGTGGTTTCTTCCAGGGAGCTCACAATGCAGCTAGGCTGCTTCACTATTTTGGATATCAATCAAGGATTCATTACTAGAATTGGTCTGATAACTGCTAAGCTGGGTGTGGGCAGGCATAGGTTCATTAACATCTGGAGAAGAGATTCCCATGATGCAGTGCATCCCTGCTTTTCTGGTCCCAGAGTTCAATGTGGTTCTTTGTTCTCAGGGACAGCTCCAGGGACCAGCACGCCAAACGCGTGCCTGGGGCGGCAAGCCACGGGGGGCGCTCTGCCAGTCGCCACGAGGGTGGCAGGCAGGTTGCCTTCGGTGGCATGCCTGCAGAGGGTCCGCTGGTCCCACAGCTTCGGCGGACCTCCCGCAGGCTGCCGCCGAATTCGCGGGACCGGGGACCTCCCGCAGGCAAGCCCCTGAAGGCAGCCTGCCTGCTGTGCTTGGGGCGGCAAAATGCCTAGAGCCACCCTGCTACTAGTAATATGATCAACATCATATTTAGTTCAGAATGACTTAAATTCCGCTGCAGTGAATTGTGGTCCATTGTCATGCACTAGTCGCTCTGGAATATCAAAGTGAGCAAAAGTGCATTTCTGTTTCTCCATAATACATGTTGTGTCTTTCAGTTACATTATTTCTATATGCCTGGAAAAATAGTCCACAATGACCTGGTAATAATGTCTTCTGAATCTGCATAAGTCTGCAGCTCATCTCTTCCAAGGTCTCTCTGGTAGGAGTGTCTGTACACTGCATGATCTACCATTGTCTCACGTTTATTTGTACTGAATCTCTTTCTAAGATCCAATATCATCAAATCCTCTTCGTTCTTCCACCTTTCTCAGTAGGCCCATGATGGCTGCCACGCTGTGGCTGAGAANGAGCTGACTGGCATCGGGGGCAGGGTGGATGGGGGGGAGTGTCTGGGCTTGGGGGTGGGGGGCTGTGGCTGGGCTCTGGGACTGGGAGGGAGAGTGAGTGAGAAACAGGAACTGGGCTGTTGGGGTTTCTTTAACTCTCTACGCCTGGGGGAATATTTGTGCATGTCTGCATTGTTACAGACATACTTGCTGACAGGTATTTTGAAATAAATTACTAAAATAACTGAAACTGGCGTGATTATGTAAAGTTATTTTGACAAATAAAATTTGCAGAATGTTAAGATATCGTGCAGAAATTTTAATTTTTTGGTGCAGAATCCCCCCAGGAGTAAGCCTGATTGACAGGCCACCCTCCACACTAAGCGAGGGGTAGTGAAGTAACTCCCAAGTCCTGGGCAGATAGGGTGGGGTCAGGTGTTTCTGGGGCGAGGGGAGGAAGGACTTTGTTTAAGGGTCCTAGGTTTCATTTGACCCTCCCCCTCCAGCGATTAAAGATGAAGCTGCATAGACCCAACAGACAGTCCTTGTCCCTTCTCAGTGACCACTAGATTGGAAATCACTGAGCCTTAGACCTTGGGAGGGGCTGGAGCACTGGGGAGCAGACACAGCAGCAGTGAGGCCCACACCCCCGTTAAATCGCTGTTTGTTGTGCCAGACTCAGGGCTTGCCCGTGGGGGAGAATTGCCTCGTACAAGCGACCGGGGCGGTGTGCAGTTTTCCTGAATGTCTGACTCGGGGCTCGCGCCTGTTCTGGTGAGCATTGTGAAGAGGAAACCCTAGGTATCGACCATGGCCCTGCTGGCTGCTGGTACCACCTGGCAGAGGGGCTAAGTAAGAGGGGAAAATCTCTTCAGTGACAGGGGGGAAACGAGCCAGGTCATGAGCTTAAAATGCTTCCAGACAGAAATTGAACAAACCAAACAGAAGAGAATCACTAGCCACATGGTTACGTGAGGTTCATTTAGAAGAGGAAGCAAAGGGCAGCAGCAGAGTGAACAGGAGAGAACTAACAGAAGTTCTTAAAGCGTATTTGGCTTCTGCTGCTGCTGTGCCACAGATGTGAGCCAGGCCAGTGGGAGGCGCTTTCTTAATCCGAGTCAGAACTGCTGCTCGATCCACTTCCATGCTGAAAGGGACAAGGATTGACGTGTATTAGATACCGTGAGAATAGCCCTCTCCATGGCTGTCTGCATTCACAGCAGTTACCGTCCCACAGCCTGTCTCACAAGACAGGAGCTGGCCCTGCTGCCAGGCCAGTTACAGTCTGGCTGCTCCCGTGTCACCTGTACGTGGTGCCCTCCACTTCCTGACCCAGACTTTGGCATCATTTTCCAGTGGCTCCTCAGAGGGACGGCTGGGGCTAGTAACTGGTTTCTCTGCTCACCCATAGCAGACAGCGCTAGGGATGATGATGCCAGCTCTCCTAGCCAGGCCTGCAGCAGGCATGGGCTGGGGGCCAGAACTGCTCAGACATTGAGGAATGGGCAGGGGTGTGAAGGTGGAAGGTCCGACCTTTGAGGGAAGCACAAGCCCATGAGCTTCCCTTCAGGAACAGCCCTGGCAGGCTTGGGGACTCCTGGCCAGGCCTAGCCAAAAGGAAGGAAGCAGGAGGGCTGCAGCCCTGGCCCCCGAGCATGCCCAGTGTGATGAGAAGGCCCTGGGCACAGAGAAAGCAGTGGCCAAGCCCAGTTGGCAGACAGGAACCTCACAACACTAAACAACGAGCCCACTGCACGCTATTTTTTGCCAGCCAAGAGGCTGCTTCACCATGGAAAGGAATCACTCCAGCAGAGACCGGCTGTGCAGGAAGACACTGAAACAGCCCGACCTGCAACCTCTGACACAGCAGGGGGAAGGCTGGGCTTTGAGTCCAGTTCTCAGCCACAAACCTCTGCACCCCACCCCATGCTGCTGGGTTTCTCTACACTCGCCAGGTGATGCCAGGGGCCAGTCTCTGCTCCTGTGCCCAGCCAAGTAGAATAGCCACTAACTGCACCACAGGAGCCCCGGGGCAGCGGCAGAACGTGCCGGACCACGTCCCGAGCAGGACGCTAAGGCCCCACCCTGTGAAGACATGTGCAAATGCCTGACAGTCCCTCAGCCTTAGCAGCGCTGATTTCCAGGTGCTGCTTACAAGCTAAGGCTGAGAATGTGCACGTGTCTGTGCAGAGTCGGGGCGTCAAGCAGGGAGTCAGCCCCTGCAAGGGCTCCCAGCGCCGGGCTCCGAGGCTCAGGGATATTCCGGCTGGATGACGGGTTTTTACGAAGGTATCACGCCCAGCAAGCTGAGTCGGTTTGTTGCAGCCAAGTGTCCCGGTACATGAGTGAGGCTGGCCACAGACTGCAGGCTGGGCGTAGCGCTGGGCAATGTGCTGGAGAGGTCCCTGGGAACCCAGGCTGCCTAGTGAGGTGTGTCGAGGTGCCACATCGCAGCTCTGACATTCTGTGCTGAGTAGGATTGCTAGCTGTCTAATCGCACAAATCCAAGCACTCTTAGCTTGCCCCCAACCCACAGCCACACCTGGGCCCTGCCCCTTCTCTGGGGCCCTGCCCCCACTCACTCCATCCCCCATCCCTCTATTGCTCACTCTCCCCTGCCACTCACTTTCACTGGGCTGGGGCAGGGGGTTGGGGTGTGAGAGGAGGTGTGGGGTCAGGGAAGAAGTTTGGGTGCAGGAGGGGGCGCAGAGCTGTGGTGGAGGAGGGGGTGCAGGGTGAAGGCTCTGGGAGGGAGTGTGGGTGTGGGAGGGGGCTCCAGGCTGGGGTTGGGGTGCAGGAGGGGGTGTAGGGTGAAGACTCTGGGATGGATTTTGGGTGCAAGAGGGGGCTCAGGGCTGGGGAGGAGGAGGGGGTGCAGGGTGAAGGCTCTGGGAAGGAGTTTGGGGGTGGGAGGGGGCTCAAGGCAAGGGCTGGGGTGCAGGAGGAGGTGCAGGGTGAAGGCCTCTGGCAAGGATTTGGGGGAGGGGGCTCTGGACTGGGCCGGGGTTCGGGTCAGTAAGAAGTGAGGCTGTGGGTCTGGCAGTTCTTACCTCCAGTGACTCCCAGAAGCTGCGCCTTGCCTATGCAGCTGTCATTGGCCATGGTTCCTGGCCAGTGGGAGCTGCGGAGTCAGTGCTCAGGTCAGAGGCAGCGTACAGAGACCCCCTGGCCACCCCTGCCTGAACCTAGGAGTCGTGAGGACATGCTGCCAATTCTAGGAGCCACACGGAGCCAGGGCAGGTAGCGAGCCTGCCTTAGCCCTGCTGCACCACCAACTGGACTTTTGGCCTATTAAAATCTCCCCGATTCCTTTCGATAGCATCTGGGAGATGGAGGCCGATTCCGGGAGACTCCCAGCCAATCCAGGAGGGTTGGCAACAGTAGTGCTGAGCTGAGTTCTTCGTCCCACCCGAGTGCCCTGAGCTGTGGCTCGTGCTAGCTCTGCTCCCTCTGACGCTGACTGTATGAACACCTGGGTTCCTAGCAGAGCTGGGCCAGTCCTGCACTGCTTTGGCTGCACAAGGTGCGATGCAGTAGCCTGTAGGCACAGGCAGGTTTGGTTTGGGGTTTGAATACAGGAACCAGTGAGGCCCTGGCCAATATAAACCCTAATCCAGAATCCAGGGACCTGGTGAAAGCAGCCGACTCTTAACAGAAAGCACTGGTGTAATGTCCCCTGGCTGCAGGGAGTGGACAGGGTGGGTTCTTATGCCCCCACAGCCCTACGTATGGGTTGGGAACAGAGCAGTCCCTAGCCCAGCTAGGCCTTGCGCTGTGGGCCCTGCGTGGCGTCCCAGCACAGAGCTGATGCTAATGGTGCATCTTCTGCAACATGTTCCCCACACCCCAGTGACTAGGGCTCCGTACCTTGTGTCCATGGTGACCATGGCCATGCTTCTTATGCTTGTGCTTTTTATGATGCCCATGATGGCCACCTGGGGGACAACACCCAGGAGGGGGAGGGCATCCAGGAGGGCACCCGGGTCCACCGGGCATCGGGGGTCCATGTGGGTGGTGTCCATGCGGGTGTCCATGCGGGTGGTGTCCATGCGGGTGGTGTCCATGAGGGTGGGGGCCACCAGGCCCAGGACATACATGATGGGGAGGAGGACAGACTACAGGAGGGCATGGATTCATGCCAGGCCCAGGGCATGGTCCAGGGGGAGGGGGACAATATGGCGCATTTGGTGGGGGCATCCCACCAGGCGCTCCTGCCAGACCAAAGGAGAGAAGAGGAGATGTGTTAGAGAAGGGCCAGGGCCCTTCACCCCTCCTGACAATGACCCAGTCCATGGCGCAGTCGCTTCGGCCAGACAGCTCACGCTGAGTAGGGCATTGCCTGATTTCAGTGCCCTGGCAGCTCCAGAGTAAGGGGGCTGGGGGAGGTGGGGAGGCCGAATGGGGCCAGTAACCAGGCCATGAACACTACACACTTACACGTACACTCGTCACGCTCCAGGAGGGCTGGGTGCTGCATTCCTTACACGGGCAAATCTCCCAGAGACAGCCCTGCTGTCTGGCCCCCAGCCAATCCCTGCTTTAGCCATGCCCCACACAGAAAGCCCTGAACCCGTCTGGGTCCCCGTAGAACAGAGGAACTGGCCTTAGCCTGAGGCCCAGGAAACAGCCCTCAGGTTTCCCAGTTTTAAGCAAAGCAGCTGGAAACGGCCCGTCCCGGCTCCCCCCAGCAGGCCAGCCTGTGCAGAGCTGGGGTCTCACCTGCATTCGGACACCACGTGCCGGAGGGGTTCATCAGCACCTGCAAGGGAAGGAGAGTCCTGGTCAGACGGTTTCTCCCCCCGCCCTCCATTCACCTGCCTCACGCCCCTGCAGCCGCTCTCTGCACCAGTGCGGAAAACCACGGAAAAGCGTCATCAGCAGGGAGGCAGAACAGTCCCGACCTGCAGCCTGTGCCCCCTGTACAGCCCCATCCCTGGGGAGGTTGTGGGGGGGCAAGCGTGGCCCTGCCCCGCTCTCTGGGGAACAGGGAGTGAGCGGGCCCTGCACCCCCAGCACAGGGGAGGGGCTCAGGTTCTGCTGGCCCTTGCCCGCACCCTCCCAGAGGGCCAAGCCGTGGCCAGAGGAGGCAGGTGCAGGGCACAGAGCTCAGCACAGAGCCAGCAGCAGCAGCAGCAGCAGAGCCCTGCCCAGGCTAATGCCTGTCACCTCATGGCCAGTGGGTCCCCAGTCAAGGGTTAGAGAAGCTCCTCGGGGCTCTGCCCAGCTCTGCTGTCCCTCCCGCATGGGGCTGGGGCAGGCAGCAGTGCACTCCAGCTCCCCCCCCCGCACGACGAGGGCAAGTGCTGCCCGTGTGCGATGGCACCGCGCACACACGCCCAGCTCCAGCAGGCTGCCGGCCTGGGCTCCTGTCCTGTCTCTACTGCAAGCTGCTGGGTGACCTTGGGCACTTCCCCTGCCAGCTTGGTCTGCCTTGCCAGCCGCCCTTAGACCAGGGCCTGTCCCAGTGCGTGTGCAGCGCCCAGCACCAGGGACTCCTCAGCTCAGCTGGGGCCTCGAGGGGCTGCTGGACTGCACAGCGCAAGGAACAGGAGCAGCAAACCCACAGGCCCAGCTGCCCCCTCCCCCAGCAAAACTGCCCTTGGCTCCAAAGGGGCAAGGGCAGCTTGGACAGCATGTCTCTGTCTTCAATGGGCGGGGGGGCCATGCTGCCGGGTCCTGTGCTTACTCACACTGTGGCAGCAGGAACACCCAGGAGCAGGGCCATGTACTTCTCTGCCTTTTAGAAAGGAGGATTGGCTATGAGCTACCAGCCTGGAGCCACCTGAGAGCATCCTGTGTCCCGGTCTTTTGGTGTCATGCAGTTAATGCCCCTGCTGCCACTCCCGTGCAGCCTGGCACTGCTGGCACGCAATGCCCACTGCACTCTGCCAGCCTGGCATTCCTGCCGCCTGTTGCAGCGTGTGCCCCAGGCTCCTTACAGCACAGCAGCTAGCAGCCCTGCTGGCTCCAGCCCAGCGTCTCCACAGCCAGCAGCTCTGGGCCAGATTGTGGTTTGTGAACAGCCCTGGGTGCTGGCTGGTGCATACGTGGCACTGCCTGAGGGCCACTGTCATGCCAACGCCCCTCTGAGTCACACTCCCTCCCTGCTCCCCAAGTTAGTACCTGGCTGCTGGCCCACCCCAGGGTAAAGTGCGAACCTCCACTGCACAGATTCACTACTCCGGCCTCAGGAACGAGTGAGCAGTATCTAAAGGCTGGTTTTTGGGCTACAGAGTTGAAATAAACTCCTCATTTCAAACCAGAGCCTCCCGTGACCTCTGTGGTTGTGGCTTCTCAGCTCCAGGTCACAGAGCAACATTTATGACAGCTTGAAAGTCCAGTGCTCTTCTACTGTCACCTTAGCCCATCTTAGGGTGACCAGATGTCCCAATTTTATAGGGACAGTCCCAATTTTGGGGTCTTTTTCTTATATAGACGTCTATTATCTCCCCACCCGCATCCCAATTTTTCACACTTGCCCTCTGGTCACCCTCGCCTAACTGGGCTTTAGTCAGCCCAGGGGTAGCGTCGCTGGTTCTATTTATATATAAGCTTCAGTTGGGCCCTCTGTATAATGTAACTGCACAAGCAACATGGCTACAACTTCCTGTAAAGGTATTAGCACCCCCGGGATAACTTTAGCCCACAACAGGTAACTCCTTAGGCTGAGGACATTCAAAATCCCAGAGCACCAGTGCTAATCTCAGAAATCTTACTGAATAGCTGGTACTGACAGAAAGGGCTCTGCAGCCATAGACATGGAGGAGGTGAGATATGATTGGTATTTGGCATTGCAGCAGTGCCCAGAGACCAACCAAGAGTGCCCTCACGCCCAGTGCCAGGTACTGCACCTGTCTAAGAGACAGTGTTTGCCCCAAAGAGTTTAGGATCTAAACAGACTAGACAGCCAAAGGCTGGGACAAAGGGATCGAACATATGAGATGAGGGAAGAAAGGGAAGGTGGCAAACATCATGCAAATTCCTTCATTTTTCATTTCTTTTAAGCCCCTCTGTGCGTGCAGCTGCCTTTGATTTCAGAAGCTGTGGCACGTACGGATCTCGCCTAGAGCTCAGCAAAGTGTTTCAGCCAAAACTGTTTTTCCATTGAAAAATGCAGATTCCAGTTGATGGAAACATTCCTGAATTTGTCGATTCTGACTAAATGTTCCCAATTAAAATATTATTTTGGAAATGTCGAGATGGTTCATTGGGCCATGTGCAAAACAAAAGCTCCATTGATCTTCATTGACAAGGGGAACGAGGTGCTGGTCAGCACCATGAGGTGGGTGGGTGGTTGTCCCCTTATACCTAAGTAGTGCCTGGGTTTAGTGCCCCACCTGGGAGGTTGAGAGTCCTGGTTAATAAACGCCGATGGGAACAAATGCAAGGTTCTCCCAGCTGGGTATACCCTAACCACTGGGCTAGGGACACAAAAGGGGGCAGCGCCAGCTCCTCAGTACTGCATGATGGCATTTCTAGGTTGCCCACCATCTTCCCAATTTCGCTTTGCTTTATTTACTACAGAAACGCCCGAAATCAAACACAAATTTATTTTTATTTGCCCCCAAATAAAAAAAATTCCCCCCCCCCACCCAACCCTTTCGTAAAACAGCAACTTCCAAATCCAAACTCCCCAGTCAATTAGGCACTTTACTGCTCTTCTTCGTCCTGAAGCTTTACAATTATACTAAATTGTATCAGGTGGGCCTGAACCCTTCAACACACCCCCACAATACCCCCCACAACCCACTCACAACTCCACACAAAAACACACCCCCAACACGCACAGTCAACATCACCACGCTTGGGGAAAGTGCTGCAAGGAGCAATACTATTTCAAGCCTAGCAAACAGCCTAGAGCTACTAAACAAAACTTCCTACGATACCAGAACGAGATGGTGACACAGACGCTGCTCCCTGTGGCCGCTCTCTCCGGTCCGGCTAAAATGTGCTGACAGAACAGACCACAAGTCCCTTAAATACGCTCCTCCCCAGCGCCCATCGTCGGCTGAGCCAGTGAGCAGGCGGGGGGCAGAGCACCGGAGGTGCTGTGGGCTGGGCTGAGTAGAATAAAGCTGCATAACTGGCTTCTCACCGCTTGCCTCCCTTGTTGCCAGGCCCTGGCGCTGTGTATAAACATGAACTGCACACCCAGGTGAAGTGCGAAGGTCACATTGGGCTTGGCGCAGAGGCTGGGGGTGGGGTGGTTCCTTCCTCTCACAGTTCAGCTGTAATTAACCATCAGCTGAGTGAAATGAGTAAAACTTATTGTGATTGCTCTTGGTCATGGGCCTTTCCCATAGCCCCACTGTCATCAGCGCCAACCCTCATGATTGCCATGGGCATAGGCCTGACCTTGGGGGCAGGCTCTCCTTTCTGCTCTGGCCCCCTAAACTGGCATATAGGGCTGGTAAATCCAGCAAGCCCACGCCCCATTGAGCACTGCAGCACAGGGCTTTCCTCAGGAGGCTGAGCACAGGCAGGATGGCCCTAGACTGGCCCCTTCCCGGACCACTATCTCGGGAGAGGATGGGTGTGGCCAGAGCTTGCTGTTCTCTTGATGGTCCTAGTTGCTGCCATGCCCCTGAGGTGAGCACAGGTTGCAGCAGCCCTGAGGCTGCTCTAATCATGCCAGCAGCCAGTGCAATCGCAGCCGCACGAAGGCATGTGCAAGCCACCTTGGGCCAGCTGCCAGCCCTGCACTGAGCACAGCTTGGGCAGAACGGACACTCAGGCTGGAGTCTCCTCTCCCTTCCACGCCTGCTGTTATCTGATGTTGGCTGCGCATGTGTTTTCTCTGCGGCTGCACTGGCTCTGGCCAGATAACCCGGAGCGCAGGCTCCGATCCAACTGCCCAAGAGCCACAGTCCCATTAGTAGTAAAGGCAGCCGTCCAGGTTCAGGGGCTGATCGTGTTTGCATAGGCACATCCATCCCACCTAGCATAGCCCACGGCAGCCCAAAATGGTTACTTTGACAGCAGTGGGATCCCCAATTTCTTTGTCATTGGGCAGGAGGGATAAAGTGTTGTCACTCTGATTATGTGACTGAGGAACTATGAAACTTTTTTATGACAGACAGTCTCACCATGAACTAAGTACCACTCGCTAGACAAGGGACATGGGTTCCAAAACCCATGTGAATTGAGACTGATTGGAGATAGGTATGTGTAGTTGATGGTATGGGTGCTTTTTGATGGACTGTTATGTGAATTGTGTTGTGTTCTCTTTCTCTAGTGTTAAATAGTAGAGCTAATTTTGATTCTATTAGGAGTCTAGCTAAAGACTGCTGAGCTGAATTCACTTTGGGCCAATAGTTTACCAGCACTGGGGTTCCCATCCTGTAAGCTGAAATTACTGAGCTGCGATCACTGAGTGCTGTGTTAACTCGTGGGGGAGCCAAAAGATATATTGCTAAATGGCTGGCAGAGCAGTTTGCAGGATGGTTGGAGTTGTGAGCACAGCAGAGTGGAGCTGAGCAGTTTGTGGGGGGCATCTGGAGTGGTTCATGGCATGGCTGGTGGAGTGGAGCAGCATGTGGGACGGTTGGAGCGGCCCACAGAACAGTGAGTGGAGCAGAGTGGAGCAATTTGCAGGGACGGCTGGAGGAGCGGAGCAGAGCCGTTCGTGGTGAAGGCTGCAGCAGAGGTCCATGGAGAGGTGGGACAGTTGGCCTCGGCCCATATAAGGTGCCCCTTTACACCCTGTGTGCTCCCCTATTTCCACCCAGGCTGGGGGGAGTAACACTCTGTGCATGAACTTTTGAACTCTGGGGTGGCACTGACCAGGGACAGAGACTTTGGGGGTGTTGGACTTTGGGGTGTTGGACTTAAGACCCTGAGGGAAAAAGGACATTGCCAAACTTACTTGAGGTGGGTCTTTGCTCATGCTTTGTGTTATGAATTCTGTTTGTGGTGGTTCCTCAATATGAGGCTGCATTGTTTCCCTCCTTTATTAAAAGGATTTTGCTACACTTGCGAGAGGGGAAGTATTGCTTGCGAGAGGGGAAGTATTGCTTCCTAGAGGCACCCAGGGGGTGGAATGTAATTGTCCCAGGTCACTGGGTGGGATCTTGAGCCGGTTTTGCATTGCCTTATTGAAACCCCTAGATACTGAACCCTGCCCTTGTTGCTGTCAACTTAGAGGGGCAGAAGGGTTACATATGGACTTGGAAGTCTTTGTATGTATGTAACTGCTTTACCATTTCACATCTCCCTTACTGTTCTTGATTCCATCTTTATAATAAACCTTTAGGTTTAGATGCTAATGAACTGTCCGGCAGTGTGGTATGTTGGGTAAGTTCCAACCTAATATTGACCTGGTAACATGGCTGACCCTTTGGGGTCAGGAGAACATTTTGTATAGTGAGCAGAGTTTTTAAATAACTTCTCACTATACTGGACCTAGGTGGTGAGTGGGAGCCAGAGAACAGGTGATGTGTAGTTTTCCCAGATTTCTGGCTTGGGGCTTATCACGGAGTATGGGGGAGTTAGGGCCCTGCACCCCTGGCTTCCTGCAATTCCCCATGACTCTCAGCCACCCAGTAAAGCAGGTGGTTTATTTAGACAACAGGGACACAGGCCAAGACAGGTCTTGCAGGTACAGACAACAGGACCTCTCAGTTAGTCCCTCTTGGGGCAGGGGGGTGCATGGAGGCCAGAGTCCCCTTGGGAGGCCAGAGCCCCATCTGGGCTCCCCTCCATTTCCTCAGCCAGCTCCAAACTGAAACTCCCTCCAGCCATCTCACTCAGCCTCTCCCCGGCTCCTCCCCCACCCTTTGTCCAGTTTCCCAGGCAGAGGTGTCACCTGGCCTCCAACCCCCTTCTGGGTTCTCATGTTACGTGCTCAGGTATCCTCCCTCAAGGAAACTCTCCCATCCCCCAATGCAGACAGACCCAGCAAAACTCCTCTGCAGCCTTCCCAGGTCAATACTCCCCACCCAGTTTTCAAAGAACACATCAAGAACATTCCCAGGTCATCAGCTCTGGTGAGCATTGTGAAGAGGAACCCCCAGGTATCGACCATGGCCCTGCTGGCTGCTAATACCGCCTGGCAGAGGGGCTACATAAGAGGGGGAAATCTCTTCAGTGACAGGAGGGAAACGAGCCAGGTCATGAACTTAAAATGCTTCCAGACAGAAATTGAACAAACCAAACAGAAGAGAATCACTAGCCACATGGTTACGTGAGGTTCATTTAGAAGAGGAAGCAAAGGGCAGCAGAAGAGTGAACTGGAGAGAACTAATAGATGTTCTTAAATCATATTTGGCTTCTGCTGCTGCTGTGCCACAGATGTGAGCCAGGCCAGTTGGAGGCACTTTCTTAACCTGAGTCAGAACTGCTGCTCGATCCACTTTCATGCTGAAAGGAACAAGGATTGACAGCAGGGCTCGATATAAGGGCCTTTCCAGCATGGAGCCAAAGCAGTCTTTCGCTGGTGAAGTACCTTTTACATAGATTCAGTCTCCTGGTTCCAAAGAGTGGCAGGGCTGCTAGGGTCTTTGGGTAGCGGATTCTTTAGCTGTGAGAACAGAAACCTAAACACATTTCATTAGTGCCTGGCAGTGTTTTGCAGATCTCATAGCTGCTTGGGGACATTCAAACCCCTCCTTTTCTTGGTTGTCAGCCAAGTTCTTAGCTGTGAGCAGTGTCCTTGAATGTGGGCCAGTGTCTTATCTTTAGACTGAGCTTGCTAGCTATTTTTTTCCAGTTAAATTCATTCTGTTTCTTTTTCTTCTTCCCTTCTTGCTTTTTTTAACCTACAAAGGAAACTTCCACTCTCACTCATTACTTCACCTTTTTCCCAACAATGAACTGCATAAACATTGCCCATTATATCAGTACATTAGTCTTTATTATTCAATGTATGCCACATATACCCTTCCACTAAAATAACCTTATTACACAGAGCTTTGGAGCAACAAGCCAGGACAAGCACACCCACTTTGAGAGTTCACTCAGTACAACTTCTGGTGTCCAATAGCTTCTCCAACCATCCCCAGCCCTCTGGCTAGAAATCTGAGGTAGCCAGAAGGATCCCATGTACAATATGGGGAGTGGTTTAACTTTTCATGTCCTTGCTTTCAAAGACTATTGGTATGTGCAAAGTTTTTAATAACAATTTTTTTCAGTTAAAAGATTTGGCCAATGAAGTTTCTTTTTCTTACTTAAGAAATGTATTAGACTTTAGTAATATCACATTCTTCCTGATTTATTACAAACACTTTTGTATTTTCAAGTTGAATAAAACAAGTATCTGCATTTTAATTTAACCCTTCTATTGATTTAACTAGACTTCCTATGCAAATATTAAACACAACAATTCTGGCCATGAGACAAACACCACAAGACAGGACACAGAACACAAAACATAATTCCTATTGTGCCAGTAAATGCATGGTTACGTTGAATGCTGTTCAGCTGGCATCTAGTTTTCTCTGATTATCTGAAAGACAAAAAAACAGAGGTTACCCCCTTCTGGGCAGTCAATCATTGCTTAAAATATACAAATACCCTTTTGATTTCAGCAAACAGGAGGGATTACCCCATATTTTCTTGTATTTGTTTCATAGGCAGCCAGGTTCAGTGGCTTCTACCTTATCAGTTAGATAATTTGCATTAATACAGATGCTTTCTGGCTTGCTTCTGGGATCCAAAGCTATCCACAGCTTAAAGATTCTTAACTTAAAAGGGACATAATTAACTTTACCAGAATTTTGATTGCCTTTTACTTCTAACTCCTGCTTTCAAAATACACAATGATCTTGAAAGAAAACACTACTTATGATGTAGCCCTTAGAGCCTAATAGAGTTTCAGTTACATAGCACTGCACACATTTTCTTTAGCTATTGACTAAATTCTTGTTTAGCACAAAATGATTGCGCAATCTAATAATTTCTTTGCCTGAATTTATTTACAAACATTTTAAAGACACCAAGAACTTTCCTCTTTAGCATTTTTACAAAGTTCAACTGCTGTTCCCTCCGGCAACCACAGAATTAACTTCTCACTTCTTCCTTAAATCACTTGCTTGTCTCCCAACAGCCACTTTTATCAACTCAAATCACCATTTCAAGTATTGTCCTCGGTATTTGACATCCCCATGCTTATACTTACTTACTCCTTCCTTCCACTACACCCTCAAAATTTTCCAACCTGTTTTCCAATCTCTCTCTGTTGCCTGCCCGCCTGGGCCGGATCCTGCTTTTCTCGCTGACCTGCCCCTTCCATGGGCACCAACTTGTTCCACTACCAGTTTAGCCAGGAGGGTGGGCTTCTCAACTAGCCCCCACCCCTCCTGGTCTCTTCCCTTAAACGTTCTTACTCACAAGACTACCCAAGGCCTTCCTCGTGAGGCTTCCCACCTGGGCAAAAACGCATGGCCCATTGGCATTTAACTATTCAATTGCCTCTTGTAGCAAACACACTGCTGTTATGGCGTATGCTGAGTGCAAATGGTTACGTTTTGACAAGTCCCCGAAGGACCAGTACTTGCTTAGCCAGGATTTCCTTTTCTACCTGGAAGTCTGTCTCAAGGCCTGCAACTTGCCCTGGGCATAGGTTTGAGTTACTGCCTGGTTCATGATCTGTGCTCTTAATTGCTCAAATCTAGTTATCAAGTACACATCTCTTCCCTTTTCTCCAACTTTCCTATTACCCAGTCCTGCTACAGCTGGGGTAGATCCACCTGCCACCCTTCCCGGTCAACCAGGGTGGAGAGAAGAATGCTAAACCCCTCTCCAGTTCTTAGACTTACTGTGGCTGAGAGTGGGCACCCCTTTAATCATGCAATCCTCAACATATAACACCAACAGTACCAGGCAAAGCAAACATAAAATAACAAGGGTAAAACAAATAGATGGTGTAAATTCTTCAGGGCTCCCCCCGTCTCAATTGCTCACCAACTGTGACAAATTTCTGTTACTAACTGTCCCTCGTGTCAGGTGATCAGGCTGACACTGCAGGACATTGGGGAAGATAAAGAAAACACACCATATGACTGAATTTTAAAGCTTCTTTAATAAAATAATAAAACAACAATGTAGAGTGTTGGGAACGCTCCCACATCACTCAGGAAAAACATTAATGCTCCAAGCCCTAAGCCATTTTCATACTCACACACGTACATCCAGACTGGCCACTTCTGTGTATAATGTTCAGAGAAGGGGAATAGGTGGACGGGAGATTATCCTGTAAGCAGCTTGTCCAGAATTTCCAACATGCTTCCACTCTTGGGAGGGCTGTTCTTTTACACCCTGGAATCTCCTGGGGTGTCTCTTTCAGAGATTCCAGTCCAGGTCGGCTGCCTGTGGCTTCTTCTGTGTCACCAAGCCACACCGGTTCCAGGGTTGCAAAGGCACACTGTTGGATCTTACTAGACAGTTAAGCTTTGCAAATGTAATCTCAGGTCTCTAACTTGCATTGCCTTTCATTTGCCTCTGTCTATATTTTTTTTTTCACAGCCAGCTGGGGCTGAAAGCAGTTTTTCTTTGTACTTAGCATAGTCTGCGTTGATTCTTGACCTTGAACACAGAGCAACTTTCCCTTTATCTCTGGGCCAAGCTGAATTTCAAATTAACTCGTTCCTTTCCTCAATAGACAGATTACTCACACTGTGTCAGAGGCCTTTTTTGGTGATTAAAAGCTCCTCTTAGATGTATGATATTATCTAGATTGAAGGTACCTTCTAGTGGGCACTGTTTAGATGGATTTTCACGCGTGTAAAGATTCCAATTGTCTAAATACCTGCAGGTTTTAGGACCATAATGTACGTACATGTAATATGCGGGGGTACCCTTAGAGGGTGAGGTGGAATGCTTAGACTGTCCCCCACCCATTTTCCACTCACAAACACACACAGGGCGGTTGCCCTGTCCACTAAGGATCTCTCCCTACAGGTTACTCACACAGGAGAGGCTAATGAGGATGGCCACGACCCTCCTACATCTCCCTTCAGCAAAGAGCGTCAGCTAGTCTCAGGGAGACAGTGCCACTTACTCGGATTCCATCCAGTGAGATGATCAGGCTGTCAGTAGCCCACATGGAAAGAAAGGTGGGAGGGAAGATGGGTTCACACGCTCCTAGACCCAGGTAGCTTCCTCGCTGGACGATGCCAGGCCGAGTCAGCCCACCATGGGTCGGATCTTCTAAGATCCTCTAGTTACCGGGCTTGCGTTAGTGTAGTCCTGGTCATGAGCTTTTGCTTCACAGAGTGCTCTGGGCGTCTTCCGGTAACAGTCACTCACACTGGTGTACACACACACATACCCCAAGGCCTTTATTTCCATATACCATAATGCATCTGTACCTTACGTCCGGACCCAGTACCATGAGGCGGTATAACAACCCCTTGAGGCGGTAAAAACCACTCAGCACCGGTGCATACCTAATACATTTACCTGTGCATTACCCTTGTTGGCCAACCAAGCAGTTCCCCAGTACTGCTTCAACCTAACCTTGTTGTGGGTGGCAAAACCATTCCCCAATACCACTCTGCATCTGTTCTTGCTGCACAGTCAATAAGTTCAGATGTCATAAGCCCAACAGGGACAGAAGGCCCCACGGACTGTCCTCCTCCGATACCCCAATAGAGATTTCTCAGGGTCTCATACCTGTCTTGTGGCACCATGGGGTTCGAAGGGGAATGATCCATAGCAGCTGCTTGTGTCTCAGTAGGCGTTGCCATCCCAGATGAGCCCCCAAATTGTCAGAGAAAAACTCAGTTCTCGCTTTTTGTTTGAGTGCAAGAGTCAGATACTTTATTTTGTTTAGCAGCTACAACAGGGAGAGAGTGCAGTAGGACATAGGGTCTCCCCTTCCTAGACAGCTCTCTCAACAGGTAAACAATTACAGCAGCATTTATCCTTTTGTTACAGACAATAATAAGCAACAGCTGCATTTCGTTTATACATAGGTCATCCTGATAGCTTGTTTTTCTCACTTAAGAGATTCCAGTCTACGTTTCATATTATCTACACACGGTCGAGAAACAACTCACACAGTTCTTTTCCACTCACCTCCCACAATCCCCGCTTCTACAAATCTCGCGTTCTTAGGGTTACAGCTGGCCTGACTCTGGCTAACGGAGACTGTCATGCATTAAGATCCCCTACAAATCCCTGGCAGTTCCTTCTCTACTTCCACACTCCCCCCTTTTGTACTTCTAGTACAACAAATATTTTCAAACCTCTATTTGCATTAAGCCGTGGATTTCAGATTCTACATCAAGTTTCAACCTTAGGGGTTTTGATTGCCTTTAATGACAATGCATGATTAGCATGGGCGTGAAAGGTATTTCTTTTTGTACATCCTTTACAACAACAACGACGACATAATCCTAAGCTAACTAACAGCGATACAGGCACTAACATTCCCATAGCAATAATATGATGGGCTTGTTCTACAGGTTTGGTCACAAAGCACAATATATCACACTTCGTACCTAAAGTGAACACTCTATAAGCTGTATGAAAGGCATTTTTTCAACTTGACACATATTTTGAAGCATGTGAATTTGCTCTTGTATTTCAGGGCAAATTGAACCTCTGGTAATAATGAAAGCAAATTCTGAAATTGATCAGGTACTAAGCTGGTCCAATTAAAGGGTATCTGGAAACTAAGGCTACTTGCAAAATTCTATCTGCAGGCCAATAAACAATATGATTGCCTGCAGTGGTAATGAGATTAAAATGTATATCTTGCAATGTGGTGGTTTTAACATACACACAGCTATTAGCTTGAAAAAGTAGGTGTCCTGTCAGGATAGTTCCTTGTCCTCTACCCTCCCAGCAAACGTTATCATGAACAGTGACACCTTCCCCTGGCTTCAGTTTATGGATACACTGAAGCTGCAGGGGTTCTAACAGCCAAAATGTCCATTAACACCCTATTCCTACCGAAATGTCAGGTGTTATTCTAGGGGCACTGACTATAAATCAGTTAGGTATACCAGGTGGTCTAATTTCCCAGATGTCTCGGTGAATAATCCAGTCCCACATGCATCCTCCCCATGGACCCAGCAGGATTCAGTATGTGGGAGCCTACACCCCCCTAAAGCTGCATGCACAGAGGGCTTAAGAGAAATGAAAAATGATGGAATGTTACATGACATATTTGCCCACCTTCCCTTTCCTCCCTGAAAGCTCATATGTCAAGTTCCTTTCTCCCAGCCTTTGGCTGTTCTAGTCTGGTTTAATCTATAACTCTTTGGGCAAACACTGGCTCTTAGACAGGTGCAGTACCTGGCACTGGGCGTGAGGGCACTCTGGTTGTCTCTTGGCACTGCTGCCCAAATGCCAACTACCATCAGATGTCACACCTCCTCCATGTCTATGGCTGCAGATCCCTTTCTGTTCAGTACCAGCTATTCGTAAGAGCTTTCTGAGATTTTGCACTGGGTGCTTTGGGGATTTTTGAATTGTCCTCAGCCTAAGAGAAAGCAAGGAGTTACTGTTGTGGGCTACAGTTTCCGGGGGGCTAGCATTTCACAAAAGTTGTAACATGTTGTTCTGCAGTTACTGATCACAGAGACCAACTGAAGCTTAATATATAAAATGAACCAGCGACGCTCCTCTGGGTGACTAAAGCCCGTTTAGGCGAGGACAGAGGGCAAGTGTGAAAACATGGATGCGTGGGGAGATATGCTAGACATCTATTAAAAAGACCCAAATCGGGCTTGTCCCTATAAATGGGACCTCTGTCACTAAGTTAGGCTAAGAGACCAGGAGAGAGCGCTGGACTTTCAGCTGTTGTAACACTGCTCTGTGACCTGGCTGAGAAAGCCCAACTCAAAGAGTCGGGGAGGCTCTGATTTGAAATGAGGAGTTTATTTCAGGCTTCAGGCAACTCGTAGCCCAAACCGCTTACAGAGACTGTTCACTCGTTCTGAGGCCGAGTAGTGAATCTGTGGCTAGAGAAGTTCGCACGTATTACCCTGGGGTGGGCCAGCAGCCGTACTAACGTTGGGGGGCAGGGAGGAATGTACTCAGTGGCGTTGGCATGACGTGGCCCTCAGCATGCACTAGCAGCCAGCCAGCGCGCCGGGCTGTTCACAAACCAAATCTGGCCAGAGCTACTGGATGTGGAGACGCTGGGCTGGAGCAGCAGGGCTGCTACGCTGCTGTGCGTAGGAGCTGGCCACGCTGCAATGGGCGGCAGATGCAGGCGCAGAGTGCAGTGGGCATTGCGTGCCAGCAGTGCCAGGCGCACGGGCTGGAGAGGGCTAACTGCCAGGACACCAAAAGACGGGACACAGGCTGTCTCAGGTGCTCAGCTGGTAGCTCATAGCATCCTACTTTCTAAAAGGAGAGAAGTATGGCCCTGCTCCTGGTGTTCCTGCTGCAAAGTGTGAGTAAGACAGGACTCGCAGAGCCCCCGCCATGAAGACAGTAACATGCTGTAGCGCCTTGCCCTTTGGAGCCAAGGCATTTTTGCTGGGAGGGGCACTGGGCTGTGGGTTTGCTGCTTCTGTCTGGCGTGTATCGCAGCAACCCTCGGAGCCTACAGCTGAGCTGAGGAGTCTGGTGTGGGCGTGCACAAGCACTGGGAACAGGCCTGGTCTAAGAGTGCTGCAAGGCAAGATCCAAGTGGCAAGGAAGGCAAGGTCACCCAGCAGCTGGTGGCAGAGACAGGACGCGGAGCCCAGCGGTAGCTGCTGAGCTGGGCATGGTGCGTGGTGCATAGGGGGGGGGGGAGCTGGAGTGCACTGCTGCCTGCCCCAGCCCCATGCGGGAGGGACAGCAGAGCTGGGCAGAGCCCCGAGAAGCTGCTCTAACCCTTGACTGGGCGCCCACTGGCCACGAGGTGACAGGCATTAGCCTGGGCAGGGCCCTGTTGCTGCTGCTGCTGGCTCTGTGCTGAGCTCTGTGCCCTGCACCTGCCTCCTCTGGCCACGGCTTGGCTCTCTGGGAGGGCACGGGCAAGGGCCAGCAGAACCTGAACCCCTCTCCTGTGCTGGGGGTGCAGGGCCCACTCACTCCCTACTCCCCAGGGAGCGGGGCAGGGCCGTGCTTGACCCCCCCCACCAACCTCTCCAGGGATGGGGCAGTACAGGGGGTGCAGACTGCAGGCATCACTGAGGCTGGGAAGAAATTTGTGGGACCCAAGCTTGGGAATGTGGTATTGATTGGATTTGGGGGTTTATTCTACAGGCTGCGCCCTGTGTTCTGGATAAATCCTTCAGCATGTATTGCTCTCCTTAATTGGATTTTAAACGACAAATATCAAAGGCATCTTGTTGCCACTGCCTCTGCCATCTCCTCCATTACACTATTACCCCGTAATACATCCAAATACTGACAATGCCACATATTTGCTAGAACCAATGGCCAGGGCCTTCACACTTTAGTGATTTATTTAAAGATTGTTTGGAAAAAATATGTTTAAAGTTCAGGATATCCCATGTAAGCAAACAATTGAGTGGAGAATAAATGGATCAGTGGAAAGAGAAATCTATGCTATCACTACAAATGAACTCCAAGAATCTGTAACTGAAACTGATGGGTTCTATAGTGAAGTAGATATGCTGGCTGTTCCTGAGTTTGAAATGTGTTACATGAAAGAAGCCCTTATTGTTATTTGGTCACCCAATTAGTGATTTAGTAAACAAATACCCAAAGAGTTTGTTCTGCCACTGGAAATTTTACTTATATTGAAACCATTCCAGTGACTAATAATGTAACCTGTACCTTATTGCAATACACCCCCCCCCATGCTATTAATGTCAATGCCTCTTGAGAGTACCTGAGAATAGTTAAATAACAGATGTGCTATAGCGCTACACCAAAGAGATGTATTAGGTTATCAACGGACTGTGATTAATACAACACTAGGGACTGTCAAATTTACATTGCCCTTATCCAGTTTCCAGATCACCTCTACATACCCAAATTGCTCACAAGGGGCTGCCATTAGATTAGCACAACAGAGGGCCTGGGTTTTTTCCTCTGGAAGAAGAGGGACTTGACCGGATCCCTATGGGATGGGGTCAATAATGCAGCAGCAATTTGGCATATTCTTAAAAGCCAAGAACAAAATGAGAAATTGGGCCAACTAGAAAAGGTCACTAGCCTTATTTCTGGGGCACAGCTAACCCAAGTACAGGCTGGAGTTGGTGAGTTATATGTCATTTCCACTCTTAGTTCAATGACTCAGAAGTTACTGACAGAGATGGTATTGCGTATCACTGAGGCTGGGAAGGCATTGCAGTGGGATCTAGCATGTTCGGAAATTCAGGATTTCCTGAATGACCAGCTAATGGCCATTAGGAGTGATCTTGAGCACCAGACTTGGCCCACTGCCCTTACAGACACATCAGGAGTGCCATCTGATCTGTGGCAGTGAAGGCGTACTTGGACACTTTCTGGGTGGAAGTCTGGACATTCACAGTGCTCCTTCCAAACACATGGACCGGTGAGGGGGGTGTGGGCTCCCACATATCAAATCCTGCTGGGTCCATGGGGAGGATGCATGTGGGACTGGATTATTCACCGAGACATCTGGGAAATTAGACCACCTGGTATACCTAACTGATTTATAGTCAGTGCCCCTAGAATAACACCTGACATTTCGGTAGGAATAGGGTGTTAATGGACATTTTGGCTGTTAGAACCCCTGCAGCTTCAGTGTATCCATAAACTGAAGCCAGGGGAAGGTGTCACTGTTCATGATAACGTTTGCTGGGAGGGTAGAGGACAAGGAACTATCCTGACAGGACACCTACTTTTTCAAGCTAATAGCTGTGTGTATGTTAAAACCACCACATTGCAAGATATACATTTTAATCTCATTACCACTGCAGGCAATCATATTGTTTATTGGCCTGCAGATAGAATTTTGCAAGTAGCCTTAGTTTCCAGATACCCTTTAATTGGACCAGCTTAGTACCTGATCAATTTCAGAATTTGCTTTCATTATTACCAGAGGTTCAATTTGCCCTGAAATACAAGAGCAAATTCACATGCTTCAAAATATGTGTCAAGTTGAAAAAATGCCTTTCATACAGCTTATAGAGTGTTCACTTTAGGTACGAAGTGTGATATATTGTGCTTTGTGACCAAACCTGTAGAACAAGCCCATCATATTATTGCTATGGGAATGTTAGTGCCTGTATCGCTGTTAGTTAGCTTAGGATTATGTCGTCGTTGTTGTTGTAAAGGATGTACAAAAAGAAATACCTTTCACGCCCATGCTAATCATGCATTGTCATTAAAGGCAATCAAAACCCCTAAGGTTGAAACTTGATGTAGAATCTGAAATCCACGGCTTAATGCAAATAGAGGTTTGAAAATATTTGTTGTACTAGAAGTACAAAAGGGGGGAGTGTGGAAGTAGAGAAGGAACTGCCAGGGATTTGTAGGGGATCTTAATGCATGACAGTCTCCGTTAGCCAGAGTCAGGCCAGCTGTAACCCTAAGAACGCGAGATTTGTAGAAGCGGGGATTGTGGGAGGTGAGTGGAAAAGAACTGTGTGAGTTGTTTCTCGACCGTGTGTAGATAATATGAAACGTAGACTGGAATCTCTTAAGTGAGAAAAACAAGCTATCAGGATGACCTATGTATAAACGAAATGCAGCTGTTGCTTATTATTGTCTGTAACAAAAGGATAAATGCTGCTGTAATTGTTTACCTGTTGAGAGAGCTGTCTAGGAAGGGGACACCCTATGTATGTCCTACTGCACTCTCTCCCTGTTGTAGCTGCTAAACAGAACAAAGAATCAGACTCTGCTGCACCCAAAAAGAGAGAACTGAGTTTTTCTCTGACACAGAACAGACCACAACTTCCTTAAATACGCTCCCCCCGCTTCCCGTGCCCATTGTTGGCTGAGTCAGTGAGCAGACAGAAGGCAGAGCACTGGAGGTGCTGTGGGCTGGGCTGAGTACAATAAAGCTGCATAACTGGCTTCTCATCGCTTGCATCCCTTGTTGCCAGGCCCTGGCGCTGTGTACAAATATGAACTGCACACCCAGGTGAAGTGCGAAGGTCACATTGGGCTTGGCGCAGAGGCTGGGGGTGGGGTGGTTCCTTCCTCTCACAGTTCAGCTGTGATTAACAATCAGCTGAGTGACATGAGTCATACTTATTGTGATTGCTCTTGGTCATGGGTCTTTCCCATAGCCCCACTGTCATCAGTGCCAACCCTTGTGATTGCCATGGGGACAGGCCTGACCTTGGGTGCAGGCTCTCCTTTCTGCTCTGGCCCCCTAAACTGGCATATAGGGCTGGTAAATCCAGCAAGCCCACGCCCCATTGAGCACTCCAGCACAGGGGTTTCCTCAGGATGCTAAGCACAGGCAGGATGGCCCTAGACTGGCCCCTTCCCGGCCCACTATCTCGGGAGAGGATGGGTGTGGCCAGAGCTTGCTGTGCTCTTGCTGGTCCTAATTGCTGCCATGCCCCTGAGGTGAGCACAGGTTACAGCAGCCCTGAGGCTGCTCTAATCATGCCAGCAGCCAGTGCAATCACAGCCGCACGAAGGCATGTACAAGCCACCTTGGGCCAGCTGCCAGCCCTGCACTGAGCACAGCTTGGGCAGAACGGACACTCAGGCTGGAGTCTCCTCTCCCTACCACGCCTGCTGTTGTCAGATGTTGGCTGCGCATGTGTTCTCTCTGCGGCTGCACTGGCTCTGGCCAGATAACCCGGAGCGCAGGCTCCGATCCAACTGCCCAAGAGCCACAGTCCCATTAGTAGCAAAGGCAGCCGTCCAGGTTCATTGCCACTGAAACGTGAGCCTCACGCTCCAGATCAGCGTGTAGTTACCCTCGCACACGTACTCATGACAAATGACCACTTCAGTCTGTTGTGGGGCTTTCCACTGCCCCTCAGCTGGCCAAAGACATTCCCCCAAGACCCCTCGTCATACAAACAAGTGACGTATTGCCCCCCACTGTAGCTACTTACCAGCCTCTGATACAGTTAGCTGCCAGCCTCTACCTTGGACATGTCGGTTTGATCAAAACATCTCTATCCATCCCCCTGTCATCCTGCCCGTCTCTTCAGGGCAGGTTACCGTGTCCCTGTTACCTCTGGGCAATGTGTTGGTAGTAGGGTTACCTACTTTGCAGTCGCACAAAACCAAACACCCAAGCGCTGCCCCCTCCCTGAGGCCCCCCCTGCTCCGCCCCTTCCTGAGACCCTACCCCCCACTCACTACATTCCCCCCCCTCGGTGGCTCGGTCTCCCCCACCCTCACTCTCTTTCACTGGGCTGCGGCAGAGGCTTGGGGGTGCAGGAGGGGGCTCCAGGTTTGGAGCGGCTCAGGGCTGGGGCAGGGGGTTGGATCTAGGGGTGGGGGCAGGGACTTACTTACCTCGGGCGGTTCCCGGTCAGTGGCACAGGAGGGCTAAGGACGGCTGCCTACATGCCCTGGCAACCTGCTGTGTCCTGGAAGCAGCCAGCTGGTCCAGCTCCAAGGCGGGTGGGGGGACAGGAGGCTCCGCGCACGTCTCTCTCCTGCAGTCATTGCCCTCCCAGCTCCCATTGGCTGGTTCCCAGCCAATGGGAGGGCAGAGCCAGTGCTCGGAGCGGGGCAGCATGCGGGGTTCTGTGCCCCACACACACACACACCTAGGAGCCGGACCTGCTGGTCACTTCTGGGGTATAGCACGGTGCCAGGACAGGCAGGAACTAGTCGACCTTAGCCCCACAGCAGCGCCAACTGGACTTTTAACCCTTTTAAAGGTCCCTTTTCGACGGGGCGTTCTATTAAAAAAACCAGACCCCTGGCTAGCCTAGTTGATAGCAGGGTGTTCTGGTCCCACATTTCTGAAATGTGTTTGCGTGAGTGCCCTGTGCCTAGCACTTCTCAGGAACGTGTGTTTTTGCAGGACCAGCCCTGTTCTTGCCAGGTTCTGAGAGCTTGCATGCGGGCAGTACGACGATGGCCTTCGTCCGCCAGCAGAGTTGGGAGTGGGGGAGCAGACAGAGCCCAGCTCCTCAGGGCAGCCCTGCCCCTTCTGTGACACCGTACGGAATATGTGGGACACTTTGGGCTATTGCTGATACCAATGTTATAAAATTGCCACGAGTCTGACCAGACATGCCATGTGAGGTATCTGCAAAAATGTTATAATTTGCCAAGTATGAGAATCTTGTTTATAAGTTCACATCACCTTTGTATTATGAGTTATAGGGATGTGGTGTGTATCTCTATTTCCAACTTGTGCTGTTTCTGGAGACACCCCCAGACAGATTGGCATCAGCACCGCCTAGCCTGTTCAATGGCCCATCAGCGGTCATCAGCTGTATGATGAACCCCTTGAAAGGAACCAGGGAGACACCTTATGAGTCAGCAAGATGTGGTGTGCCTGTGGACAGAGAACTCTAAGGCTTTTCCATGCCAAGAACTGGGCAGCTTGTGTTTGGGACAAAGGAAGTACAAGCCACATGGCAAAGGATATAAAAGGCAGCTGCATAGTCTTCATTTTGTCTTCATTTCTGCTTCTTACCTCTGGAGTAACTCTTCTACAAACCAAAGCTCTGAACAAAGGATTGAATGACCCATCCAAGCTGTGGATGTGTTCCAGAGGGACTTTCAAGCCAGCAAACTCACCAAAACTGCTAAGAACCTGATATATGGACTTTGAAGTCTTTGTATGTATGTAACTGCTTTACCATTTCACATCTCCCTTACTGTTCTTGATTCCATCTTTATAATAAACCTTTAGGTTTAGATGCTAATGAACTGTCCGGTAGTGCGATATGTTGAGTAAGTTCCAACCTAATATTGACCTGGTAACATGGCTGACCCTTTGGGGTCAGGAGAACATTTTGTATAGTGAGCAGAGTTTTTAAATAACTTCTCACTATACTGGACCTAGGTGGTGAGTGGGAGCCAGAGAACAGGTGATGTGTAGTTTTCCCAGATTTCTGGCTTGGGGCTTATCACGGAGTATGGGGGAGTTAGGGCCCTGCACCCCTGGCTTCCTGCAATTCCCCATGACTCTCAGCCACCCAGTAAAGCAGGTGGTTTATTTAGACAACAGGGACACAGGCCAAGACAGGTCTTGCAGGTACAGACAACAGGACCTCTCAGTTAGTCCCTCTTGGGGCAGGGGGGTGCATGGAGGCCAGAGTCCCCTTGGGAGGCCAGAGCCCCATCTGGGCTCCCCTCCATTTCCTCAGCCAGCTCCAAACTGAAACTCCCTCCAGCCATCTCACTCAGCCTCTCCCCGGCTCCTCCCCCACCCTTTGTCCAGTTTCCCAGGCAGAGGTGTCACCTGGCCTCCAACCCCCTTCTGGGTTCTCATGTTACGTGCTCAGGTATCCTCCCTCAAGGAAACTCTCCCATCCCCCAATGCAGACAGACCCAGCAAAACTCCTCTGCAGCCTTCCCAGGTCAATACTCCCCACCCAGTTTTCAAAGAACACATCAAGAACATTCCCAGGTCATCAGCTCTGGTGAGCATTGTGAAGAGGAACCCCCAGGTATCGACCATGGCCCTGCTGGCTGCTAATACCGCCTGGCAGAGGGGCTACATAAGAGGGGGAAATCTCTTCAGTGACAGGAGGGAAACGAGCCAGGTCATGAACTTAAAATGCTTCCAGACAGAAATTGAACAAACCAAACAGAAGAGAATCACTAGCCACATGGTTACGTGAGGTTCATTTAGAAGAGGAAGCAAAGGGCAGCAGAAGAGTGAACTGGAGAGAACTAATAGATGTTCTTAAATCATATTTGGCTTCTGCTGCTGCTGTGCCACAGATGTGAGCCAGGCCAGTTGGAGGCACTTTCTTAACCTGAGTCAGAACTGCTGCTCGATCCACTTTCATGCTGAAAGGAACAAGGATTGACGTGTATTAGATACCGTGAGAATAGCCCCCTCCATGGCTGTCTGCATTCACAGCAGTTACAGTCCCACAGCCTGTCTCACAAGACGGGAGCTGGCCCTGCTGCCGGGCCACTTACACTCTGGCTGCTCCCGTGTCACCTGTACGTGGTGCCCTCCACTTCCTGACCCAGACTTTGGCATCATTTTCCGGTGGATCCTCAGAGGGACGGCCGGGGCTAGTAACTGGTTTCTCTGCTCGCCCATAGCAGACAGCGCTAGGGATGATGATGCCAGCTCTCCTAGCCAGGCCTGCAGCAGGCATATAGGGAGCCAGGATTGCTCAGACATTGAGGAATGGGCAGGGGTGTGAAGTGGAAGGTCCGACACTTGAGGGACGCACAAACCCATGATCTTCCCTTCAGGAACAGTCCTGGCAGGCTTGAGGACTTCTGGCCAGGCCTAGCCAGCAGGAAAGAAGCAGGAGGGCTGCAGCCCTGGCCCCCGAGCATGCCCAGTGTGATGAGAAGGCCCTGGGCACAGAGAAAGCAGTGGCCAAGCCCAGTTGGCAGACGGGCACCTCACAACACTAAACAACAAGCCCACTGCACGCTATTTCTTGCCAGCCAGGAGGCTGCTTCACCATGGAAAGGAATCACCCCAGCAGAGACCGGCTGTGCAGGGAGACACTGAACCCTTGACACTGCAGGGGGGACGCTGGGCTTTGAGTTCAGTTCTCAGCCCCAAACCTCTGCACCCTCTCATGCTGCTGGGTTTCTCTACACTCGCCAGGTGATTCTAGGGGCCAGTCCCTGCTCCTGAGCCCAGCCAAGTAGAATAGCCTCTAACTGCACCACAGGAGCCCCGGGGCAGCAGCAGCACATGCCAGACCACGACCCCAGTAGGACGCTAAGGCCCCGCCCTGTGAAGACATGTGCACATGCCTGACGGTCCCTCGGCCTTAGCAGAGCTGATTTCCAGGTGCTGCTTACAAGCTAAGGCTGAGAATGTGCACGTGTCTGTGCAGAGTCGGGGCCTCAAGCAGGGAGTCAGCCCCTGCAAGGGCTCCCAGCGCCAGGCTCCGAGGCTCGGGGACATTCCGGCTGGATGACGGGTTTTTACAAAGTTATCACGCCCAGCAAGCTGGGTTGGTTTGTTGCAGCCACATGTACATGAGTGAGGCTGGTGTGACAAAGTTCCTCCTCTACCTTGGTGGGTCCTGCGCTTATTGGCAGATTTGCTCACCTCAGTGATCTTCCCCACAGTCTGGGTCAACTCCTCCTGGGTCTGATCAGGAGTTAGGAGGTTTGGGGGGAGCCCACCCTCTATTCCAAGTTCCAGCCCAGGGCCCTGTGGATTGCAGCTGTCTATAGTGCCTCCTGTAACAGCTGTGTGACGCTACACCTCCCTGGGCTACTTCCCTATGGCCTCTTCCAAACACCTTCTTTATCCCTTATCAAGATTCTGCTTACTTTGTTATCCTTGCTAAGTGCTCCCCCCCCTTTTATCTGTATACCACTTCCGGGAGCCACACGGAGCCAGGGCAGGTAGCGAGCCTGCCTTAGCCCTGCTGCACCACCAACTGGACTTCTAGCCTATTAAAATCTCCCCGATTCCTTTCGATAGCATCTGAGAGATGAAGGCCGATTCCGGGAGACTCCCAGCCAGTTGGGAGAGTTGGCAACAGTAGTGCTGAGCTGAGTTCTCCGTCCCACCCGAGTGCCCTGAGCTGTGGCTCGTGCTAGCCCTGCTCCCTCTGACGCTGACTGTAGGAACACCTGGGTTCCCAGCAGAGCTGGGCCGGTCCTGCACTGCTTTGGCTGCAAAAGGTGCGATGCAGTAGCCTGTAGCTGCAGGTGGCTTTGGTTTGGGGTTTGAATACAGGAACCAGTGATGCCCTGGCCAATACAAACCCTAATCCGGAATCCAGGGACCTGGTGAAAAAAGCCGACACTTAAGGGGAAAAAAAAATGTTTCCAGGGACTGGTGTAAAGTCCACTGGCTGCAGGGAACAGAGAGGGTGGGTTCTCATGTCCCCACAGCCCCACGTACTGGTTGGGAGCAGAGCAATCCCTAGCCCAGCTAGGCCTTGGGCTGTGGGCCCTGCGTGGCGTCCCAGCACAGAGCTGATGCTAATGGTGCATCTTCTGCAACATGGTCCCCACACCCCAGTGACTAGGGCTCCGTACCTTGTGTCCATGGTGACCATGGCCATGCTTCTTATGCTTGTGCTTTTAATGCTGCCCATGATGGCCACCTGGGGGACAACACCCAGGAGGGGGAGGGCATCCAGGTCCACCAGGCATCGGGGGTCCATGTGGGTGATGTCCATGTGGATGGTGTCCATGCGGGTGGTGTCCATGAGGGTGGGGCCCACCAGGCCCAGGGCATACAGTATGGGGAGGAGGACAGACTACAGGAGGGCATGGATTCATGCCAGGCCCAGGGCATGGTCCAGGGGGAGGGGGAAAATGTGGAGCATTTGGTGGGGGCATCCCACCAGGCGCTCCTGCCAGACCAAAGGAAAGAAGAGGAGATGTGTTAGAGAAGGGCCAGGGCCCTTCACCCCTCCTGACAATGACCCAGTCCATGGCGCAGTAGCTTCAGCCAGACGGCTCACGCTGAGTAGGGCATTGCCTGATTTCAGTGCCCTGGCAGCTCCAGAGTAAGGGGGCTGGGGGAGGTGGGGAGGCAGAATGGGGCCAGTAACCAGGCCATGAAGTGTACACATACACTCGTCACGCTCCAGGAGGGCTGGGTGCTGCATTCCTTACACGGGCAAATCTCCCAGAGACAGCCCTGCTGTCTGGCCCCCAGCCAATCCCCGCTTTAGCCATGCCCCACACAGAGAGCCCTGAAACCAGTCTGGATCCCCGTACAACAGAGGAACTGGCCTTAGCCTGAGGCCCAGGAAACAGCCCTCGAGTTTCCCAGTTTTAAGCAAAGCAGCTGGAAACGGCCTGTCCCGGCTCCCCCCAGCAGGCCAGCCTGTGCAGAGCTGGGGTCTCACCTGCATTCGGACACCACGTGCGAGAGCGGTTCATCAGCACCTGCAAGGGAAGGAGAGTCCTGGTCAGACGGTTTCTCCCCCCGCCCTCCATTCACCTGCCTCACGCCCCTGCAGCCACTCTCTGCACCAGTGCGGAAAACCACGGAAAAGCGTCATCAGCAGGGAGGCAGAACAGTCCCGACCTGCAGCCTGCGCCCCCTGTACTGCCCCATCCCTGAGGAGGTTGAGGGGGGTCAAGCATGGCCCTGCCCCGCTCCCTGGGGAGTAGGGAGTGAGCGGGCCCTGCACCCCCAGCACAGGGGAGGGGCTCAGGTTCTGCTGGCCCTTGCCCGCACCCTCCCAGAGGGCCAAACCGTGGCCAGAGGAGGCAGGTGCAGGGCACAGAGCTCAGCACAGAGCCAGCAGCAGCAGCAGCAGAGCCCTGCCCAGGCTAATGCCTGTCACCTCATGGCCAGTGGGTCCCCAGTCAAGGGTTAGAGAAGCTCCTCGGGGCTCTGCCCAGCTCCACTGTCCCTCTCGCATGGGGCTGGGGCAGGCAGCAGTGCACTCCAGCTCCCCCCCCCCCC
>NC_133778.1:6913303-6914393 GCF_003597395.2 Chelonoidis abingdonii
GGATCAGAATCAGGTCATTAGACTGTATTTCTTCTTTCAGTCTTGATTTCCTGGTAGTATTAGTATGGGGGAAGAGTAATAGAAAAAGTTTCTTGATAGTTTGTAGGCATGGATATATGGTCCTCACAGTTTCTCTTAACTGTGATACTGCTAAAAAGTGGTCATATTGCAGAGCAGAGCAAAAAGCAATGCAATACTCCGTAAACTACAAATTCTGCTTGGGAAGGGGTTGAATAGCACAGAAGTGATTGTGATATAGGCTGAAGGAAACAATACCTGCTGGCAAAGATCAAAGAGACCGAAATGCCTTTGATTCAGACCCAAGATCTTCACCTGATTAGTGATGTTTTGGGTGCCCAGCTTGAGGTATATTAAAGGGGCCTGAATTTTAAGAAGCGCTGAGTACCTTCCCCCCAAAACTTGGAGCCCTCTAGGCTGTCTCAAATTAAACACCCTAAATCAGTAGTCATTTTAAAAAAAGACCCATGTGTTCAGATCCAAATGTTGCTATCCCTCCCTTGTATTAATTTAAATAAACAAATGAAGCCAGCAACATCAATCTTTTCCCCTCAGGTAGACGTATAGGTTTCCCTGTGATCTGAAAAAACATACAGTCTCTGAGGGAAATTTTCAAAGTCACAAACTAAAAGTCAGTTGGAGTTGAGTACCTAACTCCTCTTTGTGCCTTTGACTCTCTGCAGATGTGTTGGTGTAAATTCCTGGAAGTGCTTTCAACATCAGGAAACTGATAGCCGGATGAATGTTCTACCCATTATCACATGATCTAGGGGCAAGCAGAATACTACTTCATCTGAAATTTGATAGCAGAAAGTAATCTGGACCCATACTGTAATAAACAACCACCACAAAAAAACCTCCTCCGTATTGTTAAATGAATTTGCTTAAATTAGAATAAAAGCATGGCCCTACTGGGTCAGACCAAAGGTCCATCTAGCCCAGTAACCTGTCTTCTGACAACGTTAGCAAACATTTGCTGCTCACTTTTCATAAATATGATAGAGAATACTGAAGAAAATTTTTGTGGAAACTAAGATTTTTAAGCAGACTTTGGGCAGTAATTGTGAAAAAT
>NC_133778.1:6917387-6937958 GCF_003597395.2 Chelonoidis abingdonii
TTGGGTTGGTTATTGACAGGTCGAGCAGCGTGGTGTACCAGTGTTGTCTGGGCCACGCTGGCGCAATCATGATTAGGTGCGCTCTGTCCCTGCGGAGTTTTAGTAGGACCTTGTGAACCAGCGGGAACGGTGGGAAGGAATAAAGCAACTGGTGCTTCCACAACATTAGGAATGCATCCAAGATTGATCCCAGTGAAAGACCCTGAAAGGAGCAGAACATCTGGCATTTCCTGTTCGCACGGGAGGTGAACAGGTCTATGTGGAGAAATCCCCACTTCTGGAAAACCGAATGAATAATGTCCAGCCGTATCGACCATTTGTGACACAGGAAGGATCTGCTGAGTCGATCCGCCAGAGTGTTCTGAACACCTGGGAGAAAGGACGCTACCAGGTCTATCGAGTGGGCTATGCAGAAGTCGCAGAGTTGGATGGTCTCCTGACAAAGGGGGGAAGATCGAGTTCCTCCCTGCTTGTTTGTATAATACATGGCTGTTGTGTTGTCTGTGAACACTGAGACAGAACAGCCATGTAAATGTTGCTGAAACATCTGGCACTCCAGGCGGACCGCTCTCAGCTCTCGGACATTTATGTGAAGCGCCAGTTCCTGCGATGACCAGAGGCCTTGAGTACGAAGACGTCCAAGGAGAGCCCCCCAGCCGAGAGATGATGCATCTGTTGTCAGGGACAGTGAGGGTTGCGGAGGATGGAACGGTAGCCCCACACACACCAGGGAGGGGTTCAGCCACCAGGCTAGGGAGGCTAGAGTGCTCGGAGGAATGGTGACTATTGTGTCTATTGGGTCTCTGCCTGGACGGTATACCGAGTTGAGCCAAGTTTGGAGAGGATGGAGGCGGAGCCTGGCTTATTTGGTCACGAATGTGCAGACAGCCATGTGACCCAGGAGACTGAGACAAGTGCAAGCCGAGGTTGTTGGGAAGTTCTGTAGACCTCGGATGATTGTTGTCATTGCCTGGAACTGCGGCTGAGGTAAGTAAGCCTTGGCTAGACTGGAGTCCAGGGTAGCTCCTATGAAGTCTAACCTCTGTGTAGGAACCAGAGTGGATTTTTCCGTATTGATCATCAGGCCTAGACGTGCGAATAGGTCCCTGACAATGCCCACATGTTGTGTGACTTGTGTCTCGGAGGTTCCTCTGATGAGCCAATCGTCCAGATACGGGAATACGTGTATCCGATGTCGGCAGAGGTACGCAGCAGCTATGGCCATACACTTTGTAAACACCCCTGGGGCCATGGAAAGGCCAAAGGGGAGGACAGTAAACTGGAAGTGCTGACGGTTGGCTACGAAGCGAAGATACCTCCTGTGTGGAGTATAAATGGCGATGTGAAAGTACGCGTCCTTCATATCGAGGGCAGCATACCAGTTTCCAGGATCCAAGGACGGGATAATGTTCCCCAAGGAGACCATGCAGAACTTCAACTTTATCATAAACTTCTTGAGTCCTCGCAGGTCTAGGATAGGCCTGAGGCCTCCCTTTGACTTGGGGATCAGGAAATAACGGGAGTAAAACCCCTTGCCCTTTTTGTCTTTTGGCACCTCTTCTGTTGCTCCCATGGTGAGGAGATTCCGCACCTCTTGTAGGAGAAATTGCTCGTGAGAGGGTCCCTGAAGAGGGACTGGGTTGGAGGGTGGGAAGGCGGGGTTGAAATGAATTGGAGGTGGTATCCATGTTTCACCATGCATAGGACCCAGAGGTCTGAGGTTATCTGGGACCACGTCGGGAGGAAGTAGGAAAGACGGTTGGAAAAGGGGGGGAGGGGATCCTGGCCTGAAACTGATATGCTGTCCTCAGGTGTACCTTCAAAAGGCGGACTTAGGTCCCGCCAGTGGTTTGGAGGGACCTTGGTTTTGGACCCCTTGGGGTCCTGACTGGCATCTATGCCCACCCCGCCCACGCTGTCTGCCAAAGTCTTGTTTATTTCGAGGTATAAAGTACGGGCGGTGAGTCTGGGGATGGAAAGGCCTGCGTTGGGTCATGGGTGTGCATGCCTAAAGAACACATGATGACTAGATTGTCCTTCAGGCTCTGCAGTCTAGGGTCAGTCTTTTCTGAGAAGAGACCTTTACCATCGAAGGGTAAATCTTGGATGGTATACTGCAGCTCCAGTGGGAGGTTGGAAACCTGTAGCCAGGAAATGCGTCTCATGGTGACACCCGAGGCCAGAGTCCTGGCTGCTGAGTCGGCCGCATCTAGTGAAGCCTGGAGGGAAGTTCTGGCCACCTTTTTCCCTTCCTCCAAGAAGGCAGCGAATTCCTGGAGGGAGTCTTGGGGAAGTAGCTCTGTGAACCTACCCAACTCCGCCAGGTGTTGTGTTATAATTATAGTGACTCAGCAGGGCTTGCTGATTCGCCACCCAGAGCTGTAGGGCGCCTGCTGAATAAACTTTGCAGCCAAGCAGATCCATTCACCTAGCCTCTTTTGACTTCGGGGCTGACGCCTGTTGGCCATGGCGCTCCCTCTCATTGACGGATTGAACAACTAGTGAGCAGGGAGGAGAGTGGACATACAAATACTCATACCCCCTAGAGGGTATCATGTATTTACGCTCAACTCCCTTTGCCGCAGGAGGGATGGAGGCCGGGGATTGCCATAAGGTGTCGGCATTGGCTTGGATGGTCCTGATAAAGGGTAGGGCCACTCTGGTGCTGGTATCTGCCGACAGAATGCTCACTACAGGGTCCTCGACCTCCGGGATCTCCTCCACCTGGAGGTTCATGTTGAGCGCTACCCTCCTGAGGAGGTCCTGATGGGCTCTGAGGTTGATTGGAGGAGGGCCCGAGGAGGATGTTCCTGCCACCACCTCATCTGGAGAGGAAGAAGAGGAAATGCCGAGGACGAGCGGGTCCTGTGTGGCCTCCTGGTCTTGGTCTGTCTCCTGCTCCAGTGGTACTGGGGAGACCGATGGGTGAACTTGTGCTTCCTCTGTTCCAGCCAGAGGAGGATGGGTAGCTGTAGCCTCAGGTGCTCGGTGCTCTGATGGAGCAGAGCAGGACGGGACTATTGAAGCGCCTTGGGCCTGGTGGTACGCCCAAGGCATCCAAAAGGACCACTGATGTGGGCCTTGGTCCTGGGTCTGGGCCTCTTGAAAAACTCTGGCAGGCACATCTGAATCGCAGTCTTGAGCATAGTAGCTGTCCGCGTGGGACGACACCGAAGTATGTCTGGATGGCCATGGAGGAGCGGAGAAGCCCTGGGCAGAGGTTCCAGTGGACCTTATTCTACTGTGTATCGGAGACCGGTGCCGGGAAGCATATTGGTACCGGGAGCGAGATCGGGACCTGCGACCAGAGTGGTGCTGGGAGGTCGACCGAGATCTCGAAGTTCGGCGTCGTGATTGGCTATGGGAGACACGGTGCCTGGAGCGGTGATGAGAGCTGGAACAATGCTGAGAGTAGTGGGCCGGCGAATGGGATGCCGACCAGTGCTGCGAGTTCGACCGGTACCGAGGAGGGGAACGGTGCCGGGACTGCGAGTGGGGTCGGGAGTGGGAGCGCTGCCTGGACCTGGAACATCTGCGGAACCGTGATCGTGAGCGGCGCTGGTCTGCTGTGCCGACAGAGGATGGTCTTATCAAGGCCGGTTTGCCTATCAATTGTATTACCCGCATCGGCGGTGCCGGGGGTGGAGGCAGTGTTGACTCTGTCAAGGCAATCAGATCCCTCACCTCTGAGAACATCTCCGGTGTGGATGGTATAGTCAGCTGTACCGCGGCCCACGCCAGGGAGCTAACAGGCTCCGGACTCGATGGCCCTTGTGGGACTGGAATTGACGGTGCCAACGTTGTCGGTGCCGCGGCAGGTGTCGGTGCCAGGCAGTCCAACTTAGACATGCTCTCTGGCTGTGGTGCAGGCGGCACAGAGGTAGCAGGAGTCTTAGCCTTTCTCAACCTTGGGGAGAGGGAGCAGCGTGGAGCCGACTTCGGTGCCGGCGACAGCTGATGCCAAGAGGGTATGACAGTACCGGCGTGGTCCAATGCCAAGGAGGAGCTTCTGCTAGTCGACTGGCCAGCGCTCGGTGTCAAGGGTGGAGGGGTGAGAGCCACCTCCATGAGGAGCTGTTTAAGTCTGATGTCCCACTCCTTTTTTGTTCGTGGCTTGAAAGCCTTGCAGATGGCGTAATTAGCTGTTAGGTGCGATTCTCCGAGGCACTTCAGACAGGAGTCGTGTGGCTTTCCTGTTGGCATTGGATTGCGACAGGCCGAGCACGGTTTGAAAGCCGGTGAGCCGGGCATGGGCCCCGGCACCGGGTGCAGGGAAGGGGCTAATCCCCAAACTCCTCTAACTATAGTAAACAAATACGCTAAGTATAACTATATGAAAAGGATTATAACTATATACACGATAAAGAACAAGAAAACTACGAGTAGCTAGGGAAGTGGAGGTCAGCTAAGCCGCCCTCCACTGTTCCAACGACCAACACAGACGGTAAGAAGGAACTGAGGGGTGGCTGGGTCGGCAGGGGTATATATCTGGTGCCATAGTGGCGCCACTCCAGGGGGTACCCAGCCGACCTGCCGAGTGTTGCTAGGGTAAAAAGTCTTCCGACGAACGTGCATGTGGCACGCACACACCTAACTGGAATGAATATGAGCAATCACTCGAAGAAGAACCTCTATTCCCAAGGGGTTGATAACTGAGCTTCCACTATACTCCTTTGGTTTACTTAGGAAGTTAGTAGTTGTTTTACAGCAGAGAGCATAAACTAGTTTGGAATCGGAAAATAAAGGCTGAAGATGAAGAAAAGAGAAACAGGACAAAGTTAATTGAATGTGATAACACCAGAATTTGGAAGGAAAAAATTGTAGAATATAAATTTTAAAAATAGGTGGGACTGAGAGGTTCCCCCCCGCTCTCAGAATGGAGATACAAATGTGTGCTTGGAGGCTGAGGGAAAACAGGGGAGGAGTGAGTTAGCCAACAAGAAATTTAAGGGGACGGATCAAAAGAACAAGAAAAGGGAGACCTCAGAATAAAGGGCAGTGTGGAGAAGGGTCTTCGTTTTAAACTGTCTAGATACTTGGCAAAGGGAAGAGAAGGTTACATCTCATTCAGGTAAAAGGACTAGCTTATTGTCACTAACAAAGCTTGGTTTTGTTTTGCTAAAGTTCTTAATAATGAAAATAAGCTCAAGGTTATCTGGCTTCCCAAACTCATGTTTTGTTTTGTTTTTTATTTAATCTGATTTAATAAGGCCGTTAGTGTTCAATGATGACCTCTCTCTACATAGCATGCTTTCAGTCACAAGTACTGTTTTACAGGAAGTTCACATGCATATTTTTACTGTATTTAAAATATTTACTTCCTATCTTAAGGGGAGAACCAAAAATAGCAAATACAAAGGAAAAACCCCAAAGTCAGCCAACAGGTTGACTGAAAACTGAGCAAACAAAATGAAATTGTATGAAAGTTACCACTAACTGTTCACAAACCTTATCACGACCATTTCTCAAGATTAAAAAAAAAAAAGTGTTAACATCAAAGTAGGGGAGCACAGTTTGTTTCTANTTTCTGCTTCTTACCTCTGGAGTAACTCTTCTACAAACCAAAGCTCTGAACAAAGGATTGAATGACCCATCCAAGCTGTGGATGTGTTCCAGAGGGACTTTCAAGCCAGCAAATTCACCAAAACTGCTAAGAACCTGATATATGGACTTTGAAGTCTTTGTATGTATGTAACTGCTTTACCATTTCACATCTCCCTTACTGTTCTTGATTCCATCTTTATAATAATACCAGGTCTTGCAGGTACAGACAACAGGACCCCTCAGTTAGGTCCCTCTTGTGGGGAGGGGGTTGCAGGGAGGCCAGAGCCCTGTAGGGATGCCAGAGCCCAATCTGGGCTCCCCTCCATTACCTCAGCCAGCTCCAAACTGATACTCCCTCCAGCCATCTCACTCAGCCTCCCCCCGGCTCCTCCCCCACCCTTTGTCCAGTTTCCCAGGCAGAGGTGGCACCTGGCCTCCAACCCCCTTCCCCGGTTCTCATGTTATGTGCTCAGGTATCCTCCCTCAAGGAAACTCTCCCATCCCCCAATGCAGACAGTCCCAGCTAAACTCCTCTGCAGCCTTCCCAGGTCAATACTCCCTACCCAGTATTCAAAGAACACATCAAGAACATTCCCAGGTCGTCACAGGGCTCATGCTGGTTCTGGTGAGCATTGTAAAGAGGAACCCCCAGGTATCGACCATGGCCCTGCTGGCTGCTGATACTCCGTGGCAGAAGGGCTACATAAGAAGGGGAAATCTCTTTAGTGACAGAGGGGAAATGAGCCAGGTCATGAACTTAAAATGCTTCCAGACAGAAACTGAACAAACCAAACAGAAGAGAATCACTAGCCACACGGTTACGTGAGGTTCATTTAGAAGAGGGAGCAAAGGGCAGCAGAAGAGTGAACTGGAAAGAACTAACAGAAGTTCTTAAATCGTATTTGGCTTCTGCTGCCGCTGTGCCACAGACGTAAGCCAGGCCAGTAGGAGGCACTTTCTTAATCTGAGTCAGAACTGCTGCTCGATCCACTTCCATGCTGAAAGGGACAAGGATTGACGTGTATTAGATACTATGAGAATTGCCCTCTCCATGGCTGTCTGCATTCACAGCAGTTACTGTCCCACAGCCTGTCTCACAAGATGGAAGTTGGCCCTGCTGCTGGGCCAGTTACATTCCAGCTGCTCCCATGTCACCTGTACGTGGTGCCCTCCACTTCCTGACCCAGACTTTGGCATCATTTTCCAGTGGCTCCTGAGAGTAACAGCCAGGGCTAGGAACTGGTTTCTCTGCTCGCCATAGCAGGCAAAGCTAGGGAGTCTGATGCCAGCTCTCCTAGCCAGGCCTGCAGCAGGCATGGGCAGGGCGGGGGGCAGGACTGCTCAGACATTGAGGAATGGGCAGGAGTATGAAGATGAAGATTCGACCGTCGAGGGAAGCACAAGCCCAAGAGCTTCGCTTCAGGAATAGCCCTGGCAGGCTTGGGGACACTCCCGGTCAGGCCTAGGCAGCAGGAATGAGGCAGGAGGGCTGCAGCTCTGGCCCCCGAGCATGCCCAGTGTGATGAGAAGGGCCTGGGCACAGAGAAAGCAGTGGCCAGGCCCAGCGGGCAGACGGGCACCTCACAACGTTAAACAACGAGCCCACTGCACAATATTTGTTACCAGCCAGGAGGCTGCTTCATCTTGGAAAGGAATCGCCCCAGCCGAAACAGCTGTGCAGGGAAACACTGAAACAGCCCGACCTGCAACCGCTGATACTGCGGGGGAAAGGCTGGGCTTTGAGTCCAGTTCTCAGCCACAAACCTCTGCACCCTGCCATGCTGCTGGGTTTCTCTACATTCGCCAGGTGATTCTAGGGGCCAGTCCCTGCTCCTGAGCCCAGCCAAGTAGAATAGCCACTAACTGCACCACAGGAGCCCCAGGGCAGCAGCAGCATGTGCGGGACCACGTCCCCAGCAGGACGCTAAGGCCTTGCCCTACAAAGACGTGTGCACATGCCTGACGGTCCCTCGGCCTTAGCAGCGCTGATTTCCAGGTGCTGCTTACAAGCTAAGGCTGAGAATGTGCACGTGTCTATGCAGACTCGGGGCCTCAAGCAGGGAGGCCTGCCTTAAGCAAGGCAGCCGGAAACAGCCCATCCTGGCTCCCCCCAGCAGGCCAGCCTGTGCTGAGCTGGGGTCTCACCTGCATTCAGAGTCCACATGCCAGGGGTGTCTGTCACCACCTGCAAGGGAAGGAGAGTCCTGGTCAGGCTTCTGCCGCAAAGCTGCTGTTTGACCCTGGGAACTGCGAGAGTAGAATGAATTATATTGTAAAAATGAGAATGGATTAAAGAAATGTTGTATGTACCTTTAAGCAGAAATAAGAAATGTTGAAATACAGGTGCCAGGAAAAGAAACATTAGGCATAAACAAGGGTGCTAATGGCGAAACATTAACAGAAGATCGGTAATAGTTAGTAAGGAAATAAGATATTGCATGGCTACCCAGTCAAATTTCGTATACTGCTTACTATGTTATCCTGCTAAAGTGCTCCCCCCCTTTATTCTGTATAATAAGATAGTTTGTTTCTGTCGGTGCTCACGTTATCTGGTGTATTAGACAGAGCGCTGTGCTAATATAAACAGAGTGGTCGACAAACTGAAGTCCTGACGTCTAACTTTGACAGAACCCAGGCTGGCCTCGTGCGGTGGTCGAGGTCCACGTTCGCGGCTTCTGGACATTCTGTGCTGAGCTGAGTTCTCCGTCCCACCGAGTGGCCTTGAGCTGTGGCTCGTGCTAGCCCATGCTCCCTCTGACGCTGACTTAGGAACACTGGTTCCACAGAGCTGGGCGGTCCTGGCACATGTTTGGCTGCAAAAGGTTGCGATGCATAGCGTGTAGCTGCAGGTGGCTCTTGTTTGGGGTTGAATACAGGAACCATGTGCTGCCCTGGCCAATATAAAACCCCTAATCCCAGAATTCGCAGGACCCGGAAAACAGCCAACTCTTAAGGGAAAGGAAATATTTTCGTTGGCAAATTGCCAAGCACTATTATGATGGGTCTCGCGCTTTCTTCTCTTTTGGCGGGGTTCAGGCAACAATTTCTTTGCCCCTGAAATTAGAATATTAAACTGCCGCCACTAAGTGTTATAGAGGACAGGGTGGAGAGGGAGGGAACCTGGGCCGCCCTCTAACTTCCAGGTCCCATCCGAGGGGCCCCTGAGGATAGTATAAACCATTGGAACTGATGGTTTCCCTTCCCCTGGGCCATTCCCTCTCCTGCCCTTCAGCTTTTGGGGACTTCCCTGCCCTCCCTCTGTACAAGCCAGGTGACCCTTACCTAGAGTCATTGGACTTCTAGCCACACACAGCACTTCTCCAAACTGTTTCTCCTCCCCCTTTCTTTTATCGCTGTCAGCACCAAATCCTTCTGCTCCCAACTCCTCCAAACTGTTCTCTCTGCTCCAGCAGCCAATCCTCTTCTGCTCCGACTCCTCCAAACTGTTCTCTCGTCTCCAACACCAATCCTCTCTGCTCTGACTCCTTCATTCTGGTTCTCTGCCCCAACCACCTAACCTCTGCTGCTCCGACTGCTCCAACTCGTTCTCTGCTCAACACACAATCCTCTCTGTCCGACTCCTCAAACTGTCTCTGCTCCAACACCAATCCTCTCGTGCTCCGACTGCTCCAAAACTGTTTCTTCATGCTCCTTCAAACTGTTCTCTGCCTCCAGCACCACATCCTCCTGTCCGGACTCTTCAGACGTCTCTCTGCTCCAACCACCAATCCTCTCTGCTCCGACTCCCACAAACTGTTCTCTGCTCCACACCAATCCTCTCTGCTCCGACTGCTCCAAACTGTTCCTGCTCTTCAACTGTTCTCTGCTCCAACACCATCACCTCTGCTCTGACTCCTCCAAACTGTTCTCTGCTCCAACACCAATCCTCTCTGCTCCGACTCCTCCAAACTGTTCCTGCTCCAACTAACCAATCCTCTCTGCTCCGATTCCTCCAAACTGTTCTCTACTCCAACACCAATCCCTCTGCTCCGACTCCTCCAACTGTTCTCTGCTCCAACACCAATCCTCTCTGCTCCGACTCCTCCAAACTGTTCTCTACTCAACACCAATCCCCTCTGGCTCTGACTCCTCCAAACTGTTTCTCACTCCAAACACCAATCCTCTCTGCTCCGATTCCTCCAAACTGTTCTCTACTCCACCCAATCCTCTCTGCTCCAACTCCCACACTGTCTGATTGAAGCAGGGTGTTTTATCAGGCGACTGACTGCAGGTCTAATTGGCTTGCCCAAGCTATGCCTGTCACCTCGTGGCAGTGGGTGCCCAGCCAAGGGTTAGAGCAGCTTCCTTGGGGCTCTGCCCAGCTCCGCTGTCCCTCCCGCATGGGGCTGGGGCAGGCGAGCAGTGCACTCCAGCTCCCCCCACCGTTGCATGACGAGGGGATTGCTGCTGCCATGTGCGATTGGCCGCCGCGCACACAAGCCGCAGCTCCAGCAGGGCCAGCCTCGGCTCTCCGTTCTGTCTACGCCACAAGCTGGTCTGGGAGACTGGACACTTCCCCTGCACCTTGGTCTGCCTTGGCAGCCACTCTAGACCAGGGCCTGTCCAGTGGGTGTGCCAGCCCAGCACCAGGGACTCCTCAGCTTTGCTGGGGCCTCGAGGGGGCTGTGGGACTACACAGCGCAAGGATCAGGAACCCACAGGGCCAGCTGCAAACCCACAGGAAACCCACAGGGTCATCTGCGCCCATAGCCCCCACCCCGGCAAAACTGCCATTGCTCCAAGAGAGTATCGAACATATGAGTTGAGGGAATAAGGGAAGTGGCAAACATCATGTGAGTTCACCAGTTTTGTTTAGCCCCTCTGTGCGTTGAGCTGCCTTTGATTTCAGTAGCTGTGGCACGTACGGATCTCGCCTAGAGCTCAGCAAAGTGTTTCAGCCAAAACTGTTTTCCATTGAAAAATGCAGATTCCAGTTGAATGTCGATTCTGACAAATTGTTCTCAATTTAAAAAGTATTTTGGAAATGTGAGATGGTTCATTGGGCCATGTGCAAAACAAAAGCACATTGTTCTGCATTGACAAGGGGAACGAGATGCTGGTTCAGCAACATGAGGTGGTGGTGTCCCCTGATGCCCAGTAATGCCTGGGTTAGTGCCCCACCTGGGAGGGGAGAGACCTGGTGCAAACCCATGACAAATGCAGGTCTCCCAGCTGGGTACCCTAACCAACTGGTTAGGGACACAAAGGGGCAGCGCCAGATCCTCAGCTGCATGAATGGCATCTAGGTGCCCCCATTTCCCAATTTCTTTGCTCTTTATTAAAAACACCCCGAAATCAACACAAACTAATTTTATTTGCCCCAAAATAAAAAAATTCCCCCCCCCACCACCCTTCGCTAAAACAGCAACTTCCAAATTCCAAACTCCAGTACAATTAGCACTTTACTGCCTTCTTTGTCTGAAGCTTTAAATTATATAATTGTATCAGGTGCCTGAACCCTCACACACCCCCACATTACCCCCCACACCCACCTCCACTCTCACAGACTCCCACACAAAAACACACCCCCAACACGCACAGTCACACCGCACTTGGGGAAAGTGCTGCAAGGCACAATACTATTTCAAGCCTAGCAAACTGCCTATAGCTACTAAACAAAACTGCCTACGATACCAGAACGAGAAGGTGACACAGATGCCGCTCCCTGTGGCTGCTCTCTCCGGTCCGGCTAAAATGTGCTGAAAGAACAGACCACAAGTCCCTTAAATACACTCCCCTGCCCCTGCGCCCATTGTCAGCTGAGCCAGTGAGCAGGCAGGGGGGCAGAGTGCCGGAGATGCTGTGGGCTGAATACTATAAAGCTGCATAACTGGCTTCTCACCTCTTGCCTCCCTTGTTCACGAATTTGCGTGTCATCCTTGCGCAGAGGCCATGCTAACCTTCTCTGTATCATTCCAGTTTTAGTATATTTGCTGCCAGCTAAATCTTGGGCTGTGAGCCCTGCACGGCATCCCAGCACAGAGCGGATGCTAATGGTGCATCTTCTGCAATATGGCCCCCACACCCCAGCGACCAGGGCTCCGTATCTTGCGTCCATGGGGCCATGGCCATACTTCTAATGATGCCCATGAGGGCCACCTAGAGGATGATGAGGGCATGCAGCTCATGTCCAGCACGATAAGACCCACCAGGCCCAGGGCATACAGAGCGGGAGGAGGACAGACAACAGGAAGAACAAGGACTCTGGTGAGGGTGGCAATATGGCATGTTCAGTGGTGGTCTCCCACCAGTAGGGCCCATTATATGGAGATATACCTATTCCATAGAGCTAGAAGGGTCCTTGAAAGATCAGCAAGTCCAGTCCCCTGCCTTCACAGCAGGACCAAGTGCTGTCCCTGACAGATTTTTCCCGCAGATCTCTAAGTGGCCCCCTCAAGGACTGAACTCACAACCCTGGGTTTAGCAGGCCAATGCTCAAACCACTGAGCTATCCCTCCCACTCCTACCAGACAAAGGGAAAGCAGAGATGATGTGTTAGAGCCCATTGTCACGGATTCACAGATCGTGCCCACACTTGGCCCTGTGCGGTCCGTGGGGGGTGCCCCTTTCAGTGAGACAGCCCTTCTCAGGGGTCCACTCTCTCTCGGGGTCAGGCCCCTCCACCTCCTGGAGCCGCACCTCTCTGAGCCTTAGCACGTCTGTCTCTGCCGTGGGCCCCCTCCGGGAGTCCACGCACTCTGGACCCCCTGGGCCTCTTCACCCCCAAAGGGGCTGATGCAACCCTGTTCTCTAGACCAGAGTGACTCTCAGCCAGCATAAAACAGGAGGGTTTATTGAGAGTTGAACACAGCACAGGAAACTCTCAGGGCCTCAGGCCTGGCCTCTCACAATAACAGCACATCCCAGTCTCCCTGCATCCAGGTGGGCTCTGCCTGCTTCCCCTCGCCAGCCCGAGCCCCCCTGCTTCCCAGCTGGGTCTCTGATATCCCCGGCCTCAAGCCCCGCCTCAGTCCATTGTCTTCTCTCCAGGTAAACAGGGTCGTAAACAGGAAGGCCTGAGTCCCCTCTCCTCGCAGCTCTCCTCTGGCTGGAACCGGCTGGTCAGGTCACCGGGGTCCTCTCTCTGCAGCCCATTGTCCTCCCACTGGCCAGAACCGGTTGTGTCTCCTGGGCTGGGGTCCCTCTCCGGTCCTCTGTAACAACAAACTCCCTCTCCCCTCACCTCGTTAAACCAGTAACACCCAGGTACATTGAGTCCCACCCCCTGTGCATGCAAACCCTTGAAAAGACAGAAAACGCCAAGAAAACCCCCACTTCGTCACACCCATGACAAGGCCCCTTCACTTCTCCTCCTCCCAGGGGTTCCCTGCAGTGCAGGCAATGCTGACACATCACTGGTCCCAAGCATGGTTTCCCTGTGCGGGAAGTTCCCAGAATCCTCTCGCACGGTCTCCACCGTCCCAGTCTGCACTGTCGCTTGGTCACTACCTGCAGGAGCTGGTCACCCCTGGGTTCGCTTGGCTGTAGCAAGAACTTACAGCCCTGTCTGGGATACCCCCTCTGATTGGCTGGTCTTCCCCAGGAGGTGGGGCAGTGGGGATGGCAGCCAGTCAGCGCTGCTGCAGGAGGCAGGCAGCACCCCCTCCGCCCAGGATCCAGAGGAATTTGGGGGAGGGGAGCTACTCATGGCAGCCCCACCTCTGCCCCCCTTCCTGACAGCCTGCTCCCTCCTGTGTTCAATGGGTCAGTCTGACCCCTGTCTCTCTCCCCCCATGAGCCTCAGTTCTGCCCCTACTCTCCCCCCTCATGCAGCACCAGCCCTGGGGCCGGGAGAGGGGTGAAGAGCCCTGGAGGGGCAGGTATGGGGCTCAGGAGCAGAACTGCTGAAGGGCTGGGAAGGTGCATAGTTCCTGCTGGGTGGGGGAGGGGCAGGTGTGGAGGGCACAGAGTCAATTGTTGTGTATTTGGTTATCAAGGTTTTTGTTCCTATGGCAACTGAGTTAGATTATTAGGGGATAGCCTACCCTGCTTCGGCCGGTTAGGTGAGCTCTGTGTCTGTAAATAAATGGTAGTTTTGTTAGCTGTCTGCTGTCTGACCTCAAGTGATTTCTTCCTAAACCGGCTGCCCCCAAGGATATAACAAATGGTGACGATGGTGGGATCCCGGTGCTGCTCCAGTAACAGAAGGAAGTAGAAGTCAAGGTGAAGAACAAATAAACAAACAAAAACTGTTTGTTTGCACTGACTGTGAAAGTGAAACTAAAACCATGGCTACACTTACTGGGCCACTGGAACCTTTTGAGGAGACTATAGTGCAGTGGCATGTGTATACTGAGCGTTTTGAGCTTTTTGTTATTGCAAATGACATTACAGAAGAGAAGAAGGTGCCAATATTCTTATGTGTTGTAGGGGCTAAAACTACTCCCTGCTACGCAGCTTACTACACCCTGTTAGGCCTGAGACTAAATTCTTACAGTGACATTGTGGAAATCCTGGGGTCCCATTTTCCCCAAAACCACTGGAATTGCTGAAAAGATACAGGTTCCACAAAGAGACCAAAAAGAACATGAAACAGATGTACAATTGTAGCAATTTTAAAAAAGCTAGCAGACACTGTGAATTTAAAGAGATGTTAAATGATGCCCTACGTGACAGGTTAGTGTTGTGGCCTGTACGTGAAGCTACACGCAAGCGCTACTGACAGAGGCTCAGCTTACATTACAGAAGGCTGTTGATATTGCTGTCTCCATGGAACTGCTACAGGGGAGGCGCAATACATCGGTGACTCTCGCTAGGGTGCAAAAAAGTGTCACAAGAACCTCCCACAAAACTGTGCAGAGTCAAGAATGTTTTACCACTGTGGTAAGCCGGGTCACCAGGCATCAGAATGCAGGGTGTAAGGACCTGTGCAACACTGTGGCAAAATAGGAACACATTGAGTGTGCCTGTAAACAAAAGAAAAAGAGGCCTGTGGTCTGGCCGACAAAAAGAGGATCCCTGGCATACCCTAGACAAGACCCAGGATGTCAAGAGGTGACACCTCATCGCAAGGGATAGTGCCCCCACTTTGCATGTTTTTTGTCTTTGGGCAGTGGGTCCTTCATGAATACCTGGGTACCTGTTTGTTGGAGTGCAAACCCTATAGGATGGAACTGGACACCGGGTGCAGCCGTCATCGCTTGGTGTTCCGATAGACTGTGGTATAAAAGAAAAAGCTTACAGCATCTTCCGCTTAAGGCAAAAAAACTGTTCTGAAGGACATAATCCTGGAGAAGCTGTGCCCATGTGGGCACATTGATGTTAAGGTGGAGCTCAAGTGGACAGGCTGCTAAATTTGCAGCTGTTCGGGGTGAGAGGTACTACCCAGCCTTAATGGTAGGTCTGGCTTGGGGAAGATTCAGGCTGAACTGGGCAGAAGTTGCACCGGACGATGACTAAAGAAGAAACCAGTCTAACCCTTATACTAAGGAAAACATGCTGCTGTTTTGGGAGAATGATTTTGGGAAGTATGAAGGGAATCACTGTGACATTGAACATTAAACCTGACAGTCCACAAAATATCTGAAAGCCCGACTGTGCATATGCCATCAGGCCCAAAAGTTGTAGCAGACCGTGAGTGCTCTGGTCACAAATGGAGTCGCTAATACCAGTTACCCCATAGCTCATGGGCCACTCTATCATCCCAATGTGAAGAAAAGATGGCTCCTCCGGATTTGCGGTGATTTTAAAGTCACTGTCAACCCAGTGTTGTGTCACAGCAATACCCGCTTCTCCCCGCATCTCGCAGGGCCTGGCTGGGGCACAAAAGTTCAGTTAAAGAATGATCTGATCAATCATATTACAGATGCACGTCGATAAAAAGTCCCAAGAGCTGTTGACTATTGGTGACTCATAAAGAGGCTTTATTGATACTGTCACACTAACCCTTCGAATAACGTCTGCTTCCGCCCTGTTCCAGAGGGCTAATGGACCAGATCTTTGTTTGTGCTTGTCAGGAGAGTTCAGTGCTATCTGGATGATCTCACTGGTCACTGAAAGGAATGAAGAGGATCACTTAAAGAATTTAGAGGCCTGCCCTACAAGACCAGAAGAATATGACTACAAGTTCACAGAGACAAGTGTGAATCTTTCCAGCCCTCTGCTGATATTTGGACACATCATTTGATGCTACAGGTCTTCTAAGGCCCCTGCAAAAGTAAAGCTATTGTGGAGGCTCCCTACCTCAAAATGTAAGCCAGCTGCGCTCGTTTCTAGTACTACTGAACTATTATGAAAAGTTCATCTCACAGTTAGCCACTGCTAACCACTTCACAAGCTCCTTGGCAAATCAAGGCCTGGAAGTGGACTGAAGCCTCTGATGTTGCTTTTACAAAGTTAAGGATGCATCATTGCTAAATTCTGAAGTTCTATAACGCACTTTGATCCATCATTTCCTCTAGAATTGGCCTGCGATTCCTCCCCTTTATGGAGTGGGAGCAGTCGTGTCACACATTATGTCTTCAGAGAAAGGGACCTATTGCTTTTGCTTCACGCACTCTAAGCAAAGCAGAAACTCAACTACGCCCAACATCGAATGAGGCATTAGAAAATTGTTTCTCTGAAATTCGAAGTTTGCATCAGTACCTGTTTGCCGGAAGTTTACTGCTTCTCAGAGACTATCGACCTCTGACGTCAATTTTTGGACCCTACAGCAGGCATTCCCCAATTAGCGCTAGTCATATGCAACGTTGGGTATTGTTACTTTCAGCAACACATATGAAATCAAATATCGGATATCACTCTGCACGCAATGCAGATGGCCTCCAAGGTACTTTGCTGGTCAAACACAAGATAGTGCCCAAAAGAAATCTTCTACTTTGAACAGGTAGAGAATAACCTATCACTGCTACTCAGATAAAGAAGGCAACTTGCATTAACCCAATATTGTCCCAAGTTATGGACCTGGTGATGCATGGAAAATCTCGACAAACCTCTCCGGTCTCACTCAACCTTGTTCCTACATGTCAGGAGGACGGAGTTATCAATCCAATCTGGTTGTTTGTTGTGGGGGAGACGTGTCATTATTCCACCACCACTGAGATCACAGATGTTAGAACAGCTCATTCCGGGTCACTGTGGATAGTGCGACATGAAGGAAATTGCCGAAGCATTTTGGTGGTCTGGATTGACAGTGCTGTTGAAGAGAAGGCAAAAAGCTTGTATGTCATGTTCAGGGTGTGAGGAATGCACCCAGTGGGCACCCTACACTCGTAGGATGGCCTGAAACCCGTGGCCAAGTATTTCCACTTGACCCGCTGGCCCCTTGAAGTAAGCATTGTTCCTCTTGGTGGCGTAGATAGCCCTATTTAAAATGGCCAAGGAAGTCCTCTATAATGGCAGTTCACATACTGCAGAGAGTACTATCCAAAAACTCCAGTTGGGTAGGCCTAAAGAGTAAATTGTGTCCAGTTTCTGGCACGCATATCCAGAAAGATGTGGAGAATTGGAGAGGGTCCAGAGAAGAGCAACAAGAATGATCAAAGGTCTTGAAGACATGACTATGAAGGAAGGCTGAAAGAATTGGGTTTGTTTAGTTTGGAAAAGAGAAGACTGAGAGGGGACATGATAGCAGTTTTCAGGTATCTAAAAGGGTGTCACCAGGAGGAGGGAGAGTCCCTGCAGGAACCACAGTCACCTCCCTGTGCAAACCCAGTGGACTGGCAACACAGTGACTGTCACACACACACCTCCACCCTCCCCTGGCCGGGTGGGCAGGGGTCAGATGTCAAAGGTCACAGCAAAATAGAAGGTATTTAAATCTCCTGAGTTTAAAGGTGTGAGTCTGATTTTTGAACTTTTGGGGTAGGCAATACTGAGGGATTGGGGAAATGAGGGAGGGGTGCTGGGGGTACGTGGGGCAGGGGCAGTGGTGCCAATTGTTGCTTGGGGAAAGGGCAGCTGCTCAGGGGGTGCCGCAGCCCCGCCAGCCCCTCTGTGGCCAGCACCTATGGGGACAGCGTGTAAGCAGCACTCCTCAGTGAGCTGACTCTGTGGGCAGGGTGCCCCTGTGCTGCTCGGCGAGGCTAGCTCAGTGCAGTGCCTGAAGCAAGGTGAAGAAATCCAGAGGTGACATAGTACTAGGCGGGTGAATAAAAGCAGCGGACATGGCTCTCGGGAATGTGTCCAGAGTCACATGACTGCACAGTGGCACTGACTGGGAAAACATGCTGGATGTATAGGGTGACCAGATGTCCCGTTTTTAAAGGGACAGTCCCGTTTTAGGGGACATTTTCTTATATAGGCACCTATTACCCACCACCCCTCCTCCCCCATCCCATTTTTTTCACAGTTGCTGTCTGGTAACCCTACAAGTGTATGACTCATGTGGGCTTGTGCTGGACTCTGGGTGAGGGGGTATTTTTTCCTCTGATGATGTTCCTGTGCTAGGCCCTGCTGACAAGCCATGGGGAGCATGTACAGAAGTGGACACTGGTGGGCTAACTGCACCTATATTTACCCTAAGTTTGCCCAGCTGTAACAAGTGAGTGTCAGTTCGTAATGTGATGCTGGCAGACCAGGTGCCAGTTCGTGCCAAGGCCCCGGGCCTCACCAACCGCTGACGTGCATAGCCGGAGCCAGTCTGGCTCACCTGTGTGTTAGCATTGCTAAAACAGATGTTATGTTGCTAAAAACATGTTTAGTGTTTAGACGTGAGGAAACACTTGTTGGCTGCTGCATGTAGTGAGCTCACTCATGACCTCTGTATCCCATGGTGTAAAGTTATAATGAGTGTTTGCATTGTAAAGCTCTGTAAATGTGTAACTCTTCCAACAGGGCAGCAGCCTTAAATTAGTGTAACAAGCTGCTCCTGCCCACAGGAATGCCCATTGAAATCAAATGAGCCATTGTGAAACATCAAAGGACAACGACTATGAATTGCTGTCCCTGCACCCATGCAGAGGGGGGCTGTGTGTGAGCTCGTCCCATCAGCTGGAACTCCGTGGGAAGGAATGAAAATGCCTGACAACACATTGGATCTCATGATGCTACATGGACTTTGGAGGGGGCAATATTTCTAAGCATAAGCAAGGGATCCCCACACTGCTTAGCTTGGGTTTGCACTAGAAGCCATAGAAAGCTTGCACATCTCAGCAGTTTCTATTGCTTTCTGGAATGCAAAACTGTAGTTCATTTGTGTGTGTGTGTGTTTACCGGCTTTAACCTAGTTAAGAACTCTCTCATTTCTTTTTCTCAGCTAACAAATCTTTAGTTAGTTTATTATAGGATTATAGGGTACAAGCATTGTCTTTGAGGAGGGATCTGAGGTACAATTGAGCTGGGGTAAGTGACTGGTCCTTTGGGAGTGGGAGTAACCAGGCTATCATTGTGACTTTGGTATAAGGGAACATCTGTCACCATGGCAGGCTCAGCTGGGTGGCAAGATAGACCAGATTACCCAAGGGGGCTGTCTGTGACTCCAAGGTAGACCGGATTGCCCAAGGGGGCTGTCTGTGACTCCAAGATAGACCGGATTGCCCAAGGGGGCTGTCTGTGACTCCATGGTAAGTCTGCTCTAGTGCTTGAGTTCACACTTGGTTGGAGAAACCTAATTCTAGAACACATAACCAATTTGGGATTTGTGCTCTGACTGTTGGCCACTCGAGATGTAACAAGTCGCAATAACCTACAACAATCAATGTTTATGGGGAAAGGTATGAAAGGGAGACAGACTGAATTAGACCAAAGTGGCCTGTTATTCAAAGAGGGTATTAAGATCATGCTGGATAAACCAGAACAGTGAGAAACTGAAAATATATGAACCAAACTTGGTAAGAACATAAGAGAAGCCACACTCGGTCAGACCATCTAGCTCAGTATCCTGTCTTCCAACAGTGGTCAATGCCAGGTGCTTCAGAGGGAATGAACAAAACAGAGAATCATCAAGTGATCTATCCTCTGTCGTTCACTCACAGCATCTGGCAAACAGAGGCTATAGACACCATCCCCACCCATTTTCATTATTTACTTTCTCTGCACCAGTCATGATTTCATAGACCTCTATCATATCCCCCCTTAGTCGGCTCTTTTCCAAACTGAAAAGTCTCAGTCTTATTAATCTCTCCTCATACGGAAGCTGTTCCATACCCCTAGACATTTTTGTTGCCCTTTTCTGTACCTTTTCCAATTCCAACATATATTTTTTGAGATGGAGCAAACAGATCTGCACACAGTATTCAAGACGTGGGCGAACTGTGGATTTATCTAGAGGCACTATGATATTTTCTGTTTTATTATGTATCCTTTTCCTAATGATTCTTAACACTCTTTGTTTCCTTTTTGGACTGACACTGCACGTTGAGTGGATGTTTTCAGAGAACTGTCCACAATGATACCAAGATCTTTCTTGACTGGTAACAGCTAATTTAGACCCTATCATTTGATATGTATAGTTGGGGTAATGTTTTCCAATGTGCCTCACTTTGCATTTATCAACACTCAATTTCATCTGCCATTTTGTTGCCCAGTCACCCATTTTTGTGAGATCCTTTTATAACTCTTCGCAGTCTGCTTTAGACTTTTACTATCTTGAGTAGTTTTATATCATCTGCAGATTTTGTCTTCTCACTGTTTACCTCTTTGTCCAGATCATTTATGAATATATTGAATGGCCCTGGTCCCAGTACAGACCCCTGGAGGAAGGCACTGTTTACCTCTCTCCATTCTGAAAACTTACCAGTTATTCCTACTCTTTATTTCCCATCTTTTAATCAGTTACTGATCCAGGAGAGGACCTTCCCTCTTATCCCAAGACAGCTTACTTTGCTTAAAAACCTTTGGTGAGGGACATTATCAAAGGCTTTCTGAAAGTCCACTTACACTATATCCACTGGATCACCCTTGTCCACTTGCTTGCTGACCCCCTCAATGAATTCTAATAGATTGGTGAGGCATGATTGTCCTTTACAAAAACCATGTTGTCTCTTCACCAACAAATGGTGTTAATCTATGTGTCTGATAATTCTGTTCTTTATTATACTTTCAACCAATTTGCCTAGTACTGAAGTTAGGCTTACCAGCCTGTAATTG
>NC_133778.1:6939206-6951419 GCF_003597395.2 Chelonoidis abingdonii
CTGACTGGCCTGTAGTTCCCTGGATCCTCCTCCTCCCCTTTTTTAAAGATGGGCACTACATCGGCCTTTTCCCAGTCATTCAAGACCTCCCCCAATCGCCATGAGTTTTCAAAGATAATGGCCAATGGCTCTGCAACCACATCTGCCAACTCCTTCATCACCCTCGGATGCAGCGCATCTGGCCCCATGGATATGTGCTCATCCAGCTTTTCTAAATAGTCCCGAACCACTTCTTTCTCCACAGAGGGCTGGTCACCTGCTCCCCATGCTGTGCTGCCCAGTGCAGCAGTCTGGGAGCTGACCTTGTTTGTGAAGACAGAGGCAAAAAAAGCATTGAGTATATTCATTTTTTCCACATCTTCTGTCACTAGTTTGCCTCCCCCATTCAGTAAGGGGTCCCCACTTTCCTTGACTTTCTTTTTGTTGCTAACATACCTGAAGAAACCCTTTTTTTGTTACATCTTAACATCTCTTGCTAGCTGCAACTCCAAGTGTGATTTGGCCTTCCTGATTTCACTCCTGCATGCCTGAGCAATATTTTTATACTCCTCCCTGGTCATTCGTCCAATCTTCCACTTCTTGTAAGCTTCTTTTTTCCTTTTAAGATCAGCAAGGATTTCACTGTTAAGCCAAGCTGGTCGTCTGCCGTATTTACTATTCTTTCTACACATCAGGATGGTTTGTTCCTACAACCTCAATAAGGATTCTTTAAAATACAGCCAGCTCTCCTGGACTTCTTTCCCTCTCATGTTATTTAGCAGGATTCCTTCTTCTGATGTACTTTAAAAAAATTTGCAGTTACTTTCTGAGTCTTGGCTAGCTGTTCTTCAAATTGGTGTGTCAGACGGAGGGGGTGGAGGGATGGCCGTTCCTGCATAAATTCTCCACAGCTAAAGGACAAGGGAACAAGCGATGATTTTAAAATGAAAGACATTTCACATGCTATAACCCTTTTCCCTTCTTTTCTGTATCTTTAATAAAAGGTTGAAAGGATGTTTCATGGTGCGTTTGCCATGGTGCTAAGCAGGCTGAGGTCTCTGTGTCCCAAACTGTGAATATTGTTAAAAACTCTTTAACATTGGCCCATGACTGGGTTATGTTAACGCCCTTGGGCCCCTTTATTCCATCAAAATTAATATGCACACCTTTTCATGGAGTCCCCAGGTGATGCTCTGGAACTGCTCCCCACAAAGCCAGTCAGGACTTTAGGGAACCTCCTTTCCCTTGGGGCAGACTGTCTTCAGGGCAAGAAGTTCACACGGCTTCACCTTCTTGGGGCTCTCCTTGGAGCATTCAGCATATGCCCTTCTGTGCGCTTCCCACAGCGAGTCCACCCTGGCAGGGTCCTGGGGAAGCCAGTGGGTCCTGCATGCACCCCCCACTTCGCCTCGCAGTCAGACGTTACTCTCAGCCAGCCAGTAAAACAGAGGTTTATTAGATGACAGGAACACGGTCTAAAACAGAACTTGTCGGGACAGAGAACAGGACTCCTCAGCCGGGTCCATTCTGGGGCCCAGTAAGGCAGACCCCCACGTCTGCCCTCACTCCTCATCCCCCGCCAGCTCCAGACTGACAACCCCTCCAGCCCCTCCTTTCTGGCCTTTATCTCTTTCCCAGGCCAGGAGGTCACCTGATCTCTTTGTTCTCCCGCACCTTTAGCATCCTCTTGCAGGGGAGGAGGGTCCAGGCCTTTAGTTGCCATGGAGACAGAATGTTGGCCGGAAACTGAGGCACCCACACAGTATTCAGAGGAAACATTAAGAACAGCCCCACTTCGTCACCCCCCCACACTGATCTACCCTGCCAGAGTGATTTTAGCCAGTTACAGCTGGCAAATATGTACAAACTACTGTTACCTGGGATCACTACAGTACAACACACCCTCTGATTTTCTATAATAAATTGTGTTAGCCCAGGTTATACAATAATCTCTTATCAGAGCAGGAGGAGAATGAAACTGATTTTTCAGCTGCAATATAAAATGGATTTTCAAACACCTCACCAATCAGACAGAGGCTCGGTGCCTAACTGCTGTGGTTGAGATCACTGCCTGGAAACAGCAGTGCAGAATCACTCCTGCGTGGGTCCTCCCGAAGGGCAGGTGGAGTTCAGAGGTGCCAGCTGGGCAGATGGGGTTCTAATGCCTGGCGCTATAGAGCAGGAAAATGGCTGACAATCTCCAGCCAGAGTCAATCCAGTCTAAAGTTTTGCAAAAGTTTCCATGACAAGCCTTGTTTTGAACACTCGTCCCACCAACTTTCTGATTCAAGCCCTTTTCTGTGTGACCCTTCACCTGCTTACTCAAAATCAGCAGTGGATTTGGGGGGTTGTCTGACAAACTGTTTTTGAGTTAGGAGATTTCTGAAGAAAATGTATCAAAAACCTACCAGTCTTGAAGTCTTCATTGTTTAGTGCTCACCTCTGCTCAAAAACAACATTGTGAAAACTGTGACAAATTTCCTCCTCTGCCTTGGTGGGTACTGTGCGTATTGGCAGATTTGCTCACCTCAGTGATCTTCCCCTCTTGCGGGACCCACATTCTGGGTCAGCTCCTCCTGTGTCTGATCAGGAGTTGGGAGGTTTAGGGGGGAACCTGGGCCCACCCTCTACTCCGGGTTCCAGCCCAGGGCCCTGTGGATTGCAGCTGTCTATAGTGCCTTCCTGTAACAGCTTGCTCATGACAGCTACAACTCCACTGCGGCCTAAGCTTCTCCATGCCGTGCCTACCAAACACCGGTTTATCCTCGGACCCAACAGACGCTTCCTCTGGGTCTGATAACGCTTGTACTCCTTAGTCCTCCAGCACAGCCTCTCCCTCTCAAGCTCCTTGTGCCTCTGTGCTCCCAGCTCCTCACAACGTGTGCACAAACTGAAGTGAGCTCCGCTTTTTAAACCTAGTGGCCCGATTAGCCCTGCCTTGATTGGACTGCAAGGTGTTTTAATCAGCCCGTCTGTTTTAAATGTGTATCAGCAGGTTCCGGGATTACTCTAGGCGCAAAGGCCCCTGCCTCTGGTCCTCAGGGAACAGAAAACTACTCACCTCAGGGGTTGACCAGTAATTTGCCCTCTAACCGACTCCTGTAACCCCCACTCATCTGGGTCTGTCACAAAAATATACTTGATAGATCAATGAGACATAATAATCACAATCAGTGGGAGAAGTAATACCCAGGATACAAAATATATTGACGTGACAGATTAGGTCGTGCTGGTGAGGAAGTGGCACTGTATATAGAAAAAGAAGCATAGAGAAATACAGTCAAAAAAATCTTAAGGGTTACTAAGAAAAACTGTACCACAGAATCTCTATGGCTAGTAATTCCATCTTCGAATAATGAGGAGACTAGAAGTAGGAATATACCCGCAGCCCACGGCTTGACCAGGACGGCTGATAGTGACTCTGAAAATGTTCAGTGGAGGTTACAGGGCTGACAAAAATAGGACCTCAACAGTAGATGGTGATACCACTAACCGCATAATGACTGGGTACATGTCACCTCAGGCTGCGAGGTGCAGAAGATACAATTTCTAGAACACCTTAAAGACAGCTTCTCGGAGCAGCTAGTTATGGAATCCACAAAGGGAAGGGCATTATTGATTTTAGTCCTATAATGGAAAGTACAGGATCTGGTCCAAAGAGGTGAAAATGTAGCCGAACCACTTGCAATATACCAGCCATAAACAATTAAATTTAACGGAACCGGCCTGTGGTGCAGGGGTTGGATTACTATAAAGAGCTCCAGCTAGCAGGGCATTAATTTCAAAAGGTGGGAGCTACACAAAAAGCAATGGAAACCTAGATAAATGGAAATGAAAAAGGAACATCAGATGTAGTGAAATGCCTGCAAGCTGCATGGAAACTTTTAACATAAACACCACATAGAGGCTCAAAATTAAAACTGGCATTACCCAAAATATTAAAAAAATTAGTAAAATGGCGCCAAAAAAACGCCATCATGGGCTGAATAGGAGAAATAAAAGAAGTGGTTAGAAGAAAAAGGCCAATTTTTAATAAGCGTATCAAAGCCTAACAGAGGAAATAGAAAGAGCATAAACGGCTAGCAATTTTCAAGAGTAAAAGTATAATTAGGCAGGCAGGCCAGAAAAGTATTTTAAAGAGCAAACAAGACAAAGAACAATAAAAGAAAAAAAATTAAGTACATTGAAGCAGAAAGCCTGTCAAAACAATCAGTGAGGGCCACTGGTCGATAGAGGTGCTAAAGAAACATTCAAGGAAGATAAGGCCATTGCAGAGAATGTTAAATGATGTTTGCATTAGTCTTCATTACAGAGTAATGTGAAGCAGATTCCCACACCTAAGCCATTCTTTTCAGGTGACAAATCTGAGAAACTGTCCCAGACTAAGACATCAGTAAAGGAGGTTGGGAACAACTGATACATTAAAACAGTGAAAAGTCACCAGGACCAGCTGGTATTCACCTAGAATTCTGAAGGAATGCAAATGTGAAATTGGCAGAACTAGTAACTGTGGTATGTAACCTTAAATCAGCTTCTGTACCAGATGACTTAAGGATAGCTAGGTGTGATGCCAATTTTTTAAAAAAGGCTCCAGAGGTGATCCAACAATTAAAGGCCAGTAAGAGTAATTTCAGTACCAGACAAATTGGCTGAAAACTATAGTAATGAACAGAATTATCAGACACATGGATAAACAGCATTTTTTCACACTATAGGTGATCAATGTCCAGTTCCCATCTCTTGGCCCTCCAAGGCCCTCAAAAACATGGTCTTTTTGTAAAGAGAAATCATCTCTCACCAATCTATTAGAGTTCTTTGAGGGGGCCAGCAAATGTGGACAAGGGTGAGCTAGTGGATATTGTGTAGTTGGACTTTCAGAAAGCCTTTGACAAGATCCCTCACCAAAGGCTCTTAAGCAAAATAAGCTGTCATGGGATAAGAGGGAAGGTTCTCTCCGAAACCAGTAACTGGTTAAAAGATAGGAAACAAAGGGTAGGAATAAATGGTCAGTTTTCAGAATGGAGAGAGGTAAATAATGGTGTCCCTCAGGCAGAGTCAGCTCCAGGGACCAGCAAAGGAAGCAAGTGCTTGAGGCGGCCAATGGAAAGAGGCAGCACATCTGGGTCTTCAGTGGGAGTTCAGCGGTGGGTCCCTCAGTCCCTCTGGGAATGAAGTACCTGCCACCAAATTGCTCCTGAAGAACGAAGCGGCACGGCTGAGCTGCCGCCTAAGTGCCGCTGATCGCAGCTTTATCTTTTTTTTTTTTCCCCGCTTCACCACTTGGGGTTGCAAAAAAGCTGGAGCCAGCCCTGTCCCCAGGGGTCTGGACTGGGCCCAGTCCTATTCAACATATTCATAAAACATTTGGGAAAGGGGTAAGCCATGGGGTGGCAAAGTTTGTAGATGATACAAAACTACTCAAGAGAGTTAAGTCAAAAACTGACTGTGCAGAGCTACAAAGGGAGCTCATTAACCTGGGTGATTGGGCAACAAAATGTAGGCAGTGTTGTTGTAGCCATGTGGGTCCCAGGATATCAGAGACACACAGCCCCTAGTACCCCTACCCTGACCTGGCTGAAAATTGAAGATGAGAGCAGGCTGAATCTTGCTAACATATGTCCCCAGATGGAAAAAAAAGTGCAAGAAGCAGGCACATCTGTGCCATTAGGAAGACTCCTGGTCTGGATGTTACTTTATATTTTTATTTATAATATATGACCTTTTCGAATTAGTAGAGTGCTGGGCTGGGTCTTTACTTACACACCATAAACATTCAGACTTTACAACTAAAAATAAATCAAAATCACAATATCATGTGCTAAGTTGGCCAACTATTTTGTTTTAAAATAAAAAAAAACACAATGTTATTATTCAACAGCTATGTTACCATTGTTGTGTTGCTTATTGTTCGTTGTATACCGTCTTGTGTTTTCCTTGTGTGAACACATTTTGCTCGCCACATTTTTTAAAAGCGTAGCTTTACTAAAATGCTTTGGTTTCAAAGCTCTTGAAGCACTTCCATCAGTGAACAGGAACCAAGCACATCATCTCTAGGGTTACAGTTTAATTTTAATTACTACATCCCATATAATCAGTCTTCTCCAGAAGTGTCACTAGTGGGCTGCAGCGCCCATGGCAGCTGCACATGTGGGCCTCAGGGAAACAGGTTTGGGAACCCCGGCGTTATCGCTGTAACTCGATCTCAGCAAGCGTTGGCGAGTCTCCTCCAGCTTGAAGTGCAGACACCTGCTCGAGGTCATACGGTTAGGCCTCACCCCTAGCAGCCTATCCTATCCAGCGTTCACCTGCAGACACACAGCCTTTTACACAATGGTTCCAGGAAGAGGCGTCCATTCAAGCCAAGCCCCAGACATACACCATGTTTGACTGTAAGCCAGACAGTACCCACACACTCGCTGCCCCCTCCAAGCCCACATGTAGGCCTGGAGCTAGAATCAATGTGCAGAGTCCTCATGGACCACGACACAGCGCCAGGGCCTGCTGGCCTCCCATAAAGAGCCTTGTTGTAGCCAAGCAAATCCAACTAGGTTGTCGCTGAGGCTGCAGACCTGCCACGAGGCGTGGGCAGGGCCCAGGCTCAGGAAGAGGCGGACCCTGACAGAACCCCATCCCGCTTCCCTCCAGCCAGGATCTCCTCTTCGCTGTGCAAGGACCTGGGCTGTAGCTTGCCAGCAAGGGTGCTGCTGGGGTGCAGGTGTGCAAAGCGCCCCAGGGCCCAGATGGGGAAGACGTTGCGGTAGGAGGTGTAGCTGATTGCACAGGACTTGCTGAACACCCCAGAGATATTCTCCTGCAAGGGGAGAGAGACAGAAAGAGGCAGGATTGGCAGGGGGCTCGTGAGCAAGGGGTGCTCCTGTGGGAGGTCCCATAAGCCCTTTGCACTCTCAGGTCTGTTGTGGGTACTGTGCCAAGCACACGTTATGACTGATACACCCATGTTTCCCCAGCACATGGATACACTCCCTGCTCACTCCCCCTGAGGCATGACACCGCACACACACAGGGCCAGGCTCCCCACCCTGCTCCGGCGGCCCAGAGGGGCCAGACGCTGGCCACCTGCCCATCCAATCCCATCCCCTTAACACGCCGTGCCTGCATCTCCCCGAACACCTCCAGCTGCTGAACAACAGCAGTCAGCAGATAGGCCCTGTTCCTGGTTCCAGCTGGATCCAGGGCTCTTCTAGCCAAGGGCACAGGATCCTGGGAAGGGTCAGGTGGGGTCACATAAAGCCACGCAGCACGAGCCAGGGAGGAATACCCCAGAAATATATAGAAGAAGCCTTGTCCTGCCCACAATCCTTGCACCCAGGGTGCCCCACGGGACGGTGAGCTGCTGGGACACAAAACGGATCCGTGTCCAGAGATTTGACAGGCTACCTCCATGTGCACAAAGCAGCAAACCCCGCAATGGCCCCAGCTCCACATGACGCAGAGGGCAAGTGCTGGCAGGGGAAGGCAGGGCACACAGGGTTGGCTTGAGGTGCTCTTTGGTTTGCCAATGTGAACAGCACGGAGATGACAGGCAGCTGGCAAAGCGGAACCCAAGGGCAGCGTGATGGGGAGAGGAGGAAGGTCAGCCAGAGACTCTGCCGCATCTGGGACGCTCCCACTGATGAGGGCACCCGCTCCCGGAGCATTTCACTGCTCTGCAGCTTGGGGCTGCTTTGGGCCCTGCATGACACCTGGATCCCCAAGTAACCATGACAGCAAAAGCCCCCTCACCTCATGGCCTCGGCCCGAAGCCAGCACTAATCAGAAGCAGACCCCTCCCAGACTGTATCCCCCCCACCCAATCTCTCTGTGAGATCTATGGCTCCTTACTGCAGCCAGGCATGGACCGACAGGCCCTGAACAGCTCCGGCTGGTTCAACATGCCGCACAGGTCACCCCAGTACACGCTCCGGGCTCCGGCTCCCCTCTCACAGTCTCCAGGACAAGGGCTCCAGCTGCTGGTCAAACTTTCTCCATCAGGGAGATGATCCCTTCTCCTGCGACCACGACTTCTCATGACAACTACATTCCACCAGCTCACCCAGACAGGAAAGCTTTTCAATACAGGAGGTAGAGCTGTCCCTTGAGCTGGACACCAACTGTGGAACTCACTGCCACATGACAGAAGAGACCACAGGCCAGAACGAAATGCAAAGCTCAGCTCTTCCAAGGAGCCATCCTCAGCCAGCGATTCCCCCTTACAGACAACCCCCAGCAAAACCCTTTGAGCCATCGGCCTGCTTCTCCCACAGCTGGGAGGGACGAGAGCACGAGTGGCTGGTTGAAATGCCTGCAGTGACAGGGGCTGGACACATTAGAGAGAGCAGTGAGGAGCTGCATACCTGAGGCCAGTCACCATTAGGCAGCTGCTTGTCAATCAAAACCTTGATCCCCTTTTCCAGCACCCCAACGTCCGGGTATCTGCAAAGAGAAGGGGCAGAGGTCAGTGGTGTGACTCCGAATAGCATTCCAACCCCTTTGCTCCCACCGTGCGCAGCCGGAGCTCTCCTCTCTCCCTCCCCGGCACTGCAGCAGGGACAGGAAAGCTCTTCTCCTCCTTCCACTAGCATCCAGCACTCACACTATGGCCATCCCCCTCCTCTGTGTCGTTCCCAGGCTGGCAGCGCAGCACTGAAGGCCCCAGACAGCCAAGCAGGTGAGGAAGCACTAGGCAGTAAAGCCAGGCCTGCGACAGCAGCCACTTCCTGCAGTGCCCAGTATGGCCGTGCCAAGGCTGGGGGGCAGCTCTGGGCTGTGCTGGTGCCTTACAGAGCCCCGACGCTCGCTGTGGGAGAGCCGGTGGTGTGACGACGGGCACCTAGTGCCAGCCCATGAACTGGAGCGGTCACTGACTAACCCCTCTCGGCACGGGCGCCTCCCAATCGCTGGGGCGTGTGCTCTGGGCTAGCCTAGGTGAGGACATCGCAGAGCACAGTAGGGGGAAGGCATAGCATGAACAAAGGCTTCCACACCAGCCCCCCGGTGCCGAGGTCCTTGGCAGGGATGTGCTCTGTGAATGAGGGTGAAGAGGACGATGTTCTGCTATTGAGAAGTGGCATCAGTTCTCCTACCTGACGGCCATGAGCCCCAGCAGGGCCCAGCAGGTGTTGTGGATCTGGGAGGTGGAGCTCTGCACGTATCTGCGCTGCTCACAGGACTCAAAGTCCTCTCCCCAGCCACCATCCTCCATCTGCTTGGAGACCAGGAACTGGCAGGCCTGGGCCACCTCCCTGCATGCGGCTCTGAAGGGACGAGGCAGAGCAGTGGGAGTCATTGGGGGCAAAGGGACTAAGCCAGGACGCCTCATGGCGCTTTGGGGGAAGGGGCTGGTAGAGCAGGTGGGGCCAGCAGACAGTGTGAAGCTGGGGCAGGGAGGCTCTAGCAGGAGCTGGGGGCTCCGAGATAAGACTTGGCCTCGGGGGTGGGAGCAGCTGCCTAGGGCCAGGTGAGCTTCCTCTGGTCAGTGCACAACCTGGCTCTGAACACCAGAGCCCCCAGCTGCGTGCAGCCAGCAAAGCTGGAGCGAGGGGACCACGGGCTGGGGACAGGGCCCCAAGGGGCTGTGACTCTCAGTGAGTGGGGGACCGGAGGGTACAGCACAGGACAAAGGAGCACGACCTAATGCCCAGCAGGGAAGGCTGCTCTGGGTTTGAACAAGCTCCTTCCCCAGCAGAGTGATGCAGCACCTCCTGTGCTCGAGGGATGGCGTCAGCCACTCCAGGCCATGCCCTGCAGGCCGTGGGCAGCCAGGGAGCCACACGCCGGATTCCCACACTCACCCGTTCTGGTAGGTGTGCTCCAGACAGGCGAAGGCCTCCAGTCCGAACCAGGTGCCGTAGGTAAAGCACACGCCCCAGCTCCTGACGGGAGGAGAGAACCAGCATCAGACAATGCAGAACACTCTGCGGGTCTAACACCACTGGCCCCCCACGCCACAGACGGGCATGGGAAGTCCCCACCTCCAAGTACAGTCCCTCCCCGCTGCAGACCAGGGGAAGGGTCCCGTCGCCACAGGCTACACTGAGCCTTTACTGGAGCTGTCGCACACACACGGGCCAGGAGTCGCATCCCATCCCCCGTCGCTGCGTGTCGGGCTCGTCTCTAGTCCGCAAGCTAAGGGGGTTAGTCACTCACTGTCAGCGCCCAGTGCCACAGGCTCTGGTCTGCAGGGGGCCCTAGACACAACTGCAACAGGCCGGACTGCTGTGGGCTCCCTGAGCCAGCCCCCCACACCTCCTCCCCAGACACTGGCACACCTGGAGGTAAAGGAGAGAGAGGGTTGCCCAACAGTGCAGATACCAGCACCTCTCTCCTCACTCCAGCCGCCTCCTGCCCCGAGCAGCATGGAGCTTGCTGCACCAGTGGTGCACGTGGTTACTCACCCTTCCCATGAGCCGTCAGCTCTCTGTACCCTGCGGCAGTACTCCAGACCCTTGCGCAGTGTCTCTCTAGACAGGAGGAGAGGGGGTTCCTTAGTGTGCAGCGTCCATCCTCCTGCCAGTCCGACCTAGGGGCTCCTTGGGAGCTCAAATCTCCTCTGAGAAGTGGGGGCCCAGCCCCTATTAAAAGAGTCACTCGAGGGCCATAAGCTGCAAGATGGACTGAGCTTCCACAGCCCCTGTGCAGCTGTCTGACCATGGCCCCTGGGGCTCAGATGGGGACAGGACGTTTGCTGGTGGCCTCCCAGCCGGTCTGCGGATGAAACACATCCTGGTCTGTGCCCCCAGTGCCCTGCTTGAGGCCGGATGGCCCTTTGCCCTCACACAGGAAGTGGATATACTCAGGCGGGCTCTTCTGAAAGGGTAGCTAGGAAAGTAGGGTGCCCCGCACTGCACCAGGGCAGCGCTGCCCCAGGGACGTGCACCCAACCAGCGGCACCCGCTGGGACAGGAGCTGCCGTGTTTGGCTACCGGGTTCATTCCTGGAGCTGTGTGGGCGGCAGGGTCTGCCCTGCAGGTCAGAGTGTACAGGCAGGGCCCGCACCAGGTTCATCCCAGCAGGCTCCACTTACTGACCTTCCCAGGGTGCAAGCTCTGGACTGATGGTTCGGCGCTCCCCCTCCCTTACCTGACCTCCCGGGCCCGGTGCTCAGGGAAGGCCTCATGGAAGTGCTTCAGTGCCTGCACGACGGCCGACGTGCACTCCACGTAGCAGTAGTCTATCATGATGTCACCTGCCAGACAGGAGAAGCAGCAGTGAGCATCCCCATCACACAGGGACTCATGGCCAGCAGGCAGCTAGAGGACAATGCCAGGTGTTGGCAGGGGCCCTACTTCCCTGGTGCACTCCCATCCCAGGAGCTGTGCAGAGGTGCTGTCTCTGGGGAGGGGCACTGGCCGTGTGACTGCACCAAGACCCCCTGATCCTGCCTTGGGCACCACGCCCAGCAGACCTGGCCCTGCCTCCCCTTGCGGTGTGAGTGACAATAGCTGGAGAGAGGCCCAGCACGCCTGCCCTTACCAAACACCTCCGAGGGGTTCAGGAGCTCCAGCAGCCGGCCCCCCCGCTTGGTTTCGTACGTCGCAAAGCCTCCATCAGGATTCCTCATGCTCAGCAACTGCCCAGACATGGAAGGGAAGAGATTGACAATCCAAATCAGCCTCGTTCACCCCCTGCTACAAATCACTCTCCCCTCGTCTCCCACCCCAGAATCCCTCTCCAGAACCCTAGATCCCAAGGCCAGAAGAGCTGGCCTGACCTGCAGAGCACAGGCCAGAGACCTGCCCCAAAGTAACTCTTTTCCAACAACAGCAGATCTTCTAAAAAACAGCCAATCTTGATTTAAAAATGGCCAGTGATGGTGAATCCACCACAATCCTTGAGGAGTTGTTCCAAATGTTACATACCCTCTCTCTTTCCAGTCTCAGTTTGTCTGGCTTCAACTTCCAGCCACTGGAACGTGTTAGCCCTTTCTGTGCTAGACCGAAGAGCCCATTATTAAATATTTGTTTCCCCACGAAGGTACTTATAGACTGGAATCAAGACATAAGAACATAAGAACGGCTGTACCAGGTCAGACCAAAGGTCCATCTAGCCCAGTGTCTGTCTACCAACAGTGGCCAATGCCAGGTGCCCCACAGGGAGTGAACCTAACAGGCAATGATCAAGTGATCTCTCTCCTGCCATCCATCTCCATCCTCTGATGAACAGAGGCTAGGGACACCATTCCTTACCCTTCCTGGCTAATAGCCATTTATGGACTTAAAACTGGATAAATTCATG
>NC_133778.1:6972136-6985542 GCF_003597395.2 Chelonoidis abingdonii
GAGGATGGGTGACATGCTCCTCTGACTCATCCAGAGGGGGGCGGGATATGGTGGCTTCTGGTGCGCTATGCTCTGAGGCAGCAGAGTGGACTGGGACCAGGGGAGCACCCTGGGCTTGATGGTACGCCCAGGGTGTCCAAAAGGACCACTGTTGAGGCCCCGCGTCCTGAGGACGTGTGTCTGGAAAGACTCCTGTGGGCGCCTTGGTATCACAGTCCCGGTCGTAGTAGCTGTCCGCCTGCGAGGAAACAGACGTCTGTCTGGACGGCCAGGGAGGGGCAGCAAACGCCAGCGCTGAAGTGCCAATCAATCTTGCACCTTGGGACCGTGGGGACCAGTGCCGGTACGCGGAGCGGTACCGAGAGTGAGACCAGGACCTGCGACCGGTCCGGTGCCGGGAGGTCGACCGGGATCTCGAGCCCCTATGGCGAGATCTGCTCCAGGAGGAACGGTGCCTGTGGCGGTGCCGGGAGCTGGAGCGGTACCGCGAGTAACAGGACGGGGAATGAGAGATCGACCGGTGCCTGGAGATCGACTGGTGCCTTGAGGCTGATCGGTGCCGCGAGCTCAACCGGTGCCGTGGGGAGCGGTGCCGGGATTGAGAGCGGTGCCGAGAGTGGGAGCGACGTCGCGATCTGGAGCATTCGCGGGACCGAGACCTCGTGCGGTGACGGTCCGGCACGCTGACGACGACGGCCTGGTCAGGATTGGCTTGCCCGTGGAGGGTGTTACCCGCACCGGCGGTGCCAGGGGTATGGGTGGTGCCAGATCAATCTTAGCGATCAAGTCTCTGGCCGCCATGAATGTCTCCGTGGTTGACGGCAAAGTGAGCTCTACCACGGCCGGTGCCGGGGAGCTTCCAGGCGCCAGACTTGACGGCCCGTGCAGGGCTGGAGTCGACGGAGCCGGCTTAGGCGGTGCCGCAGCCGGGGTTGGTGCCGGGCGGTCTGCCTTAGACGCAGTCTCTGTCTGCGATGCGGGCGTTGTCGAGCCTGTCTGAGCTTTTGCCGACTTCGACCTCGGGGAGAGGGAGCGGCGCATAGTTGACTTCAGTGCCAACTGCGGACGGTGCCGGGGAGCCTTTAGGCGTACCGACACTGCTCGGTGCCGGAGGGGCGGTCTTGCTCACCTGCTGGCTCGTGCTCAGTGCTGAAGGCGAGGGCGCTAATGCCGCTACCATTAGGAGCTGTCGCAGCCTAATGTCCCACTCCTTCTTTGTACGTGGCTTAAAAGCCTTGCAAATGGGGCACTTAGATGATAAGTGCAATTCCCCCAGGCACTTCAAACAGGAGTCATGGGGATCTCCCGTCGGCATCGGCCTATGGCAGGCCGCATATTGCTTGAAGCCTGGTGAGCCAGGCATGGCTCTGGTACCGGGCGCGGGGTAGGGGTTACCCCCACACCTCGCCAACAAATACTAACGACTATAACTATAAACTACAACTAATCTAATTAACTATGTAAGAACAAACAACTATAACTATTATCAAACAACAAGGATAAGCGAGTAGCTAGGGAAAGGTGGAGGTCAGCCAAGCCACACTCCACTGTTCTAACGACCGACACGGGCCGTAAGAAGGAACTAAAGGGTGGCCGGGTCGGCTGGGATATATATGCGGCGCCATAGCGGCAACACTCCAGGGGGCGCCCAGCCTACCCGCCGAGTATTGCTAGGGTAAAAGTTTCTCTGACGAACGTGCACGCGGCGTGCACACACCTAACTGGAATGGATATGAGAAATCACTCGAAGAAGAAATGTCTGTTTTTAAAGACAAACTCAGGCAGTTTCCTGCCAGTACTTTTGATTGGCTCTTCTTGATACAGGAGAGAAGAGGAGGCAGGGAAAAACTGTAGGTGAGCACAGAGACATGTCTGGGCAGAGTCCTGTGCAGTAGGTGACTCAAAAGCACATGAGGCCTATGACTCATGCCCAAGATCTTAAAAACACAATAGGTCTTGCAGCTCTGGACATTGCCTACCCTACACCGAGCCCTAGGTAACAAGGTGATAACAGGACTAACCCTTTGAACAGGGCAATGGTCCCACTAGCAAAGTGGCCATCCCTTGAAGGGCAATGGCTCTTGAATGACACAACTTAAGGGGCCCTCCCAATGAGACAGGGCAGTGCCCTGCTAAACAACTTAACAGCCAGGGAAGGGGAGGACCACAGGAGGAGAAAAAATGGAGTATGGGACAGCTGTAAGAAAACAAAATGGAATAGGGGGATAGCTTGTAACAAGACAACCATGTCACCTGAAACCAGAACAAGTTGTTTGCATGGCACTGAGTGTACGCCAGATGTTTGCACAATATTTACATGCCAGATGCACTAAAAGATTCATATGTCTCATGCCTTCAACACCATTCCAGAGGACATACTCCATGCTGATGATGGGTCTGTTTCATAACAATCCAAAGCCAGAGCGTGACCGATGCATGTTCCATTTCATAATCTGGAGTCAGAAGCTACCAGCAGAAGGTGATTTCTTTTTTGGTGGTGGGTTCTGTAAGTTCCACATAAGAGTGTTGATCTTTTAAGACTCTGAAAAGCATGTGCCACACCTCAATCCTCAAGATCTGGAAGGCACTTCAGATTCTAACCTTGGGTCAAGTGCTGTAGCTATTTTAGAAATCTCAACCCTGTACCTCTTGTGTTTGTGAAATTGCAGTGAAGCGTTCTTAAAATGCACATGTACTGGGTCGTCATCCAATGACTGCCATAAAATGAAATATAGGGGCAGAATGCAAGGTAAACACAGAACAGGAGCCATATAGAATTCTCCTCAAAAGTGTTTCAGTCAAAATTTATTAACAATTTTTTTTTAATGAGCATCATCAGCATGGAACGAAATGTCCTCTGGAATGGGGCAAAAGCATATCTGGGCATGTAACATTGCAATGCCGGCTACAAAAGTGCCATGCGATGCCTGTTCTCAAAGTTCAAAGTGACGTTGTAAAATAGGAAGCAGGCAGCATAGTGCCCATAAATGTAAACCAATCTTGTTCTCGTGGCTGAAACAAGAAGTAGGACTGAGTGGACCTAGTAGGCTCTAAGGTTTACATTGTTTTTGGTTTTAGAGAGCAGTTATGTAACAATAAAAATCTAAATTTGTAGTACACTTTCAATGATAAAGAGATTGGCACTACAGTACTTGTTATGAAGATTAAACGGCAATTAATTTTTAAAATCAAGATTTAATATTTTTTAGTTTTCGGTGAGTATAACACAGTTAACTGACAGCCCTAATAAAGTGTTGTAAACAGCAAGGGTCAGGAAATGATCCCTCATGACACATCTTAGAACAACACCATCCCACTGGTGCCGATCCCCCTGATTTAAGTCCATTTGGAAACCCATCAGTTAGCCAGCCTTTATAATCCATTTAATGTTTGCCAGGTTAATTTTGTATCATGTAGTTTTTCTCAACAATTTTGTGTGGTAACATGTTAAAACTTCTTCATGAAAGTCTAAGTTTTAAATCAACACGATTACCTTTATAACCAAACTGGACCAAAATTATTATTTTCCCATAATAGCAGGTTTAACAAGTGATAACAGGACTAACCTTTTTTTTGATTATTCTAATTTTAATCTCAGTGGTGACTGGCATTAATTACATTACCCTCCTTTAATTTTTTATTAATGGAGTTCCTTGGCCGCTCCATTATCTTGCCAGGGATTGATGTCAGACTGTCCGGCCTTGAACATTTTATTTACCCTTTTCAAATACTGGCACAACATTAGTTTTCTTTCAGTCTTCTGCAACGTCCTCAATGTTCCAAGGCTTATGGAAATAATCAACATTTACAGTCCAGTGAGCTTCTCAGCCAGCTCTTTTAAAACTCTTGGATTCAAGTTATCTGGATCTGCTGATTTTTAAATTTCTAACTTTAGTTGCTGCTGTTTAACACCCTCCAGAGATACTAGTGGAATGTAAAAATCATCATCATATGATATGACTACACCAGCCGGCTTTTTCCCCAAATACAGATAAAAAATATTTATTGAACACTTCTGCTTTGTTTTGCATTATTACTGATCATTTTATCATTTTCATCTAGTAATGGACCAACACCATTGTCAGGATTCTTTTTTTCTTAATATCTTAAAAAACTCTGTATTATCCTTAACTCTGAAGGCCATAGAGTTCTTCTTGTGCCCCTTTATTTCCCACATCCATCATCTGCAATTCTTTGCTTCTGATTTCAGCTTCCCTTTTCTGCCATTTGTTATATATTGTTTTCTTATTTTTATAGGTGCCTTCCCTTCCCTTCTAATCCAGGTCTTTCGTTATCCACTCCCGCCTTCTGTCTTGATTGTGGGATTGTAGCTTTTGGGGCATCCACTTGTTCTTAAACAATTACCAGTTATCATCTACATTTTCTCTGATTAAATTCTTCCTCCCAACTGATTTGGGTCATAGTTGTTTACCTTTGTGAGACTGGTCCTTTTAAAGTACCAAGTATACATGCTTCTGCTCTGGATTTTATTCTGTTTGCACATTACTCATGTGATCAAGTTATGATTTCTTGTCCTAAGCGTCCATTAATTTTTAGTTGTGTGATCAGTTCCTCTTTATCTGTCAAGACGAGGTCCAATAGAGAATTCTCTTGTCTCGGTGGCAGCACTTTTTAAGTTAGGAACCTGTCATCAATGAGGTTTCGAAATCCCAAGGAGGTTTTGGTACTGGCTGCATGAGCCCTCCAGCGTGTGTCACTGTGACCAAAGTCCCCCACCATCATACAGCTTTTTTCCCTACACACTGTAGATAGGTGCATAAGGGGCCGGACATCCTGGCTCCTCCTGTGATTTGGGGTCTGTAGCAAACACCAACTTGTGCTCGGTCTGTTAGAACACTGATCTATTAGCATCTGAGATCATTGTCTTCTGAGTTATCAGTGACTCAGAACAGGTGAGTATCAGAAGGGTAGCCGTGTTAGTCTGGATCCGTAAAAGCAGCAAAGAGTCCTGTGGCACCTTATAGACTAACAGACGTTTTGGATCATGAGCTTTCGTAGGTGAATACCCACTTCGTCAGATGCATGAGGTGAGGCCATTTTTGATGCAGATGCCACTTCCCCTCCCCTTTTGCCCACCGGATCTTTGCTAAATAAGTCAGGGCCATTGACTTTAACATTCCAGTCGTGGGACTTGTCCCAGCAGGTTTCAGTAATGCCACAGCTAGATCACATTTATGCTCATAGATGAGCAATTCCAATTCCTCTTGTTTGTTACCCAGGCCCTGAGCTTTGGGGCATAGGCAATTCAAGAATTTTTCTCTCTCATGTCCTTTGGCTCCCTGATTTTATTCTCAACATCTCAATTTTGTGCTAAATGAGGCCTTATTTCTTCCCTTTTTCCTCTTCCCTTTTGCTAGGAGCTGGCCAGAGCCAGAGGCATTTTTATCCTCCCTCCAGAACAGCTGCCTGGTATCCAAGGCCCTGGAGCCAGCTCGGGTCACTCACTTCTGCTCCCCAACACCTTGGTGAACGAGCTCCCTGCACAGGGTGTCTGTGCTGTCAGCAGACTGCCTGCTGGGGAAAGGCGCTGCGCTGTCCCTCCACGCACTGTCCCAGGGGCTGAGAACAGCTCTGAGCTCTCTCTCGCACACAGGGCAATCTGATCACGTCCTGTCAGGCTGCACACGCTGCTCCCCTCTCGGGACTCATTAGCGACACCCATCGCAGCGAGAGGCACTGCACTAAGAGCCTTGCCTGGGCTCCTCCTGGGGTTCATGCCAGCCGGGCCCAGCTCACATCCAGACATGATCCCAGACTCACGCCCAGCAGGCCATAAGCCCGGTCACAGAACGCCGGAGGCCCACAGTGGGAGAACATCCCCCACCCAGAAGCCATTTTGTTTTGAGCTGTTTCGAGATACATGGTGCTGACTCTAGGGTTCTCCCCCCAACCGGGTCTCCACCACCTCTTACCACATTCACAGCATCAAAAAGGCGCCCCGTGGGGACGTGCTCTGCTATGAAGGGACACTTCTCCTGCAGCAGCATCACCGATTTCAGCCCCTCCGCAGTGCAGTCAGCCGCGATCCAGCCGCAGTCACGGGTGCTGAAGGGGAATCCGCCCTGAGGAGTCAGGCACCAGCACTCAGCCCCAGGAGCACGGGGAGTGAGGGAAACTCTCCCGCCAAGCTCTGCCCTGCCTAAAGGAAGGGGGAGCCCCCTCACCCAACCCCGCATTACAGCGCCGCCTGTGCACACAAAATGGGGAGATAACGCTGGCAATCATCCCCCACTTCGAATCCAGCAGGAGGCTGGGGAGGCAGGGGAGTCCCTCCTTAACAGCAAGGTGGCACCAGGAGCTGCTGCAATAGTTTTCAAACCTAAGTCTGGGCCCCAGGCAAAGTGCCAATGGTGGGTGAAATCCAGCCCATGCCGTGAGCAGGTGTCCAGACACATTCACTGAGCAGCTGGGCGCAACGGGAGGCCCTGGGGCAGGTGAGGCCCAGAGCTGGCACAGCGGGGGCTGCAGCCCAGGATGGCAGGAGCTCATGCTGTGTCTGGCTGCGCTTTGCCTGTTACATGGGACCCTCACAATTACCCAGGTAAAGCTGCTTCCCGCACCAAAAATACTGTACTGGAGAAAACAATGCTGCCCAGCCCCACCACAAACAGGCCTTAGTGGGATTGTGCCACATCTCCTTCCATGGCCACTTGTCTGACGGCCAGCCCCGGACCCATGGCCATTGGCCTCAGCTTACAGAGCCCCTCCTCCGCCAATGCGATGTGTATTGGCCAAGCCCCACCTCCATATGCAGACACTAAGCCACCTGCTGTTCTGCTTCACATGCCGCGGGCACCGCCAGATAAATGCCAGCTCATGCCCTTCTTCCAAGCAGGCTGATCCTGTCTAACTGTCAGTCCCTCAGCACCTGGGATCTCAGTCACGACCCCAGACTCCTCCGGACACCAGAGAGTCGCACTGCTGCCAGAGCCTCCCTCTGACGCTATCACACAATAGCTCCACTTTGAGTCTAAAAGGTTCGTTCCCTGCCCCACGAGCAGCCCAGAGCTAGGGGCAGACAGACAGGTGAGGAACAAACATGGAACAGCAGGGGAAAATCATCCCAGGGAAATCCAGGCACGTGGCCAGCTGTACCTTGTTCATCTGGCGATAGTACTTCTGGTAGTCAGGCGGGTTCTCTGGAATCTGCAGGAGATACGAGGATCACCGGTGAGGAGGAACAGCAGGAGCAGCCTGGCTGNAAGATTCATATGTCCCTTCATGCTTCAACCACCATTCCAGAGGACATACTTCCATGCTGATGATGGGTTCTGTTCAATAACAATCCAAAGCAGAGCGGACCGATGCATGTTCATTTTCATAATCTGAGTCAGAAGCTACCAGCAGAAGGTTGATTTCTTTTTTGGTGGTTTGGGTTCTGTAGTTTCCACATAAGAGTGTTGATCTTTTAAGACTTCTGAAAGCATGTGCCACACCTCATCCCTCTAAGATTCTGGAAGGCACTTCAGATTCTTAAACCTTGGGTCAAGTGCTGTAGCTATTTTTAGAAATCTCACCCTGGTACCTTCTTTGTGTTTTGTGAAATCTGCAGTGAAAGCGTTCTTAAAATGAACATGTACTGGGTCGTCATCCAAGACTGCCATAACATGAAATATAGGGCAGAATGCAGGTAAAACACAGAACAGGAGCCATAGAATTCTCCTCCAAAGTGTTCAGTCACAAATTTAATTAACACATTTTTTTTTAATGAGCATCATCAGCATGGAAGAAATGTCCTCTGGAATGGTGGCCAAAGCATATCTGGCATGTAATTACCTTGCAATGCCGGCTACAAAAGTGCCATGCGAATGCCTGTTCTCACGTTCAGGTGACGTTGTAAAATAAGAAGCAGGCAGCATTATTGCCCATAAATGTAAACAATCTTGTTTCTCGTGGCTGAACAAGAAGTAGGACTGAGTGGACTAGTAGGCTCTAAGGTTTTACATTGTTTTGGTTTTGAGAGCAGTTATGTAACAATAAAAATCTAAATTTGTAAGTTACACTTTCATGATAAAGAGATTGCACTACAGTACTTGTATGAGATTAAAACGGCAATTAATTTTTTAAAATCAAGATTAATATTTTTTAGTTATTCGCGTGGAGTAATCACAGTTAACTGACAGCCCTAATAAAAGTATTAAACAGCAAGGGTCAGGAAACTGATCCCTCTGACACATCTCTAGAAACACACCACTTGGTGCCGATCCCCTGTTTACATTCCATTTGGAAACCCATCAGTTAGCCAGCTTTTAATCCATTTAATGTTTGCCAGGTTAATTTTGTATCACTGTAGTTTTTTCACCAAATTTTGTGTGGTACCATGTTAAACTTCTTATGAAAGTCTAAGTCTTAAATCAACACGATTACCTTTATCAACCAAACTGGACCAAAAAATTATTATTTTCCATAAATAGTTTTTGATTATTCTAATTTTAATCTCAGTGGTGACTGGCATTAATTACATTACCCTCCTTTAATTTTTTATTAATGGAGTTCCTTGGCCGCTCCATTATCTTGCCAGGGATTGATGTCAGACTGTCCGGCCTTGAACATTTTATTTACCCTTTTCAAATACTGGCACAACATTAGTTTTCTTTCAGTCTTCTGCAACGTCCTCAATGTTCCAAGGCTTATGGAAATAATCAACATTTACAGTCCAGTGAGCTTCTCAGCCAGCTCTTTTAAAACTCTTGGATTCAAGTTATCTGGATCTGCTGATTTTTAAATTTCTAACTTTAGTTGCTGCTGTTTAACACCCTCCAGAGATACTAGTGGAATGTAAAAATCATCATCATATGATATGACTACACCAGCCGGCTTTTTCCCCAAATACAGATAAAAAATATTTATTGAACACTTCTGCTTTGTTTTGCATTATTACTGATCATTTTATCATTTTCATCTAGTAATGGACCAACACCATTGTCAGGATTCTTTTTTTCTTAATATCTTAAAAAACTCTGTATTATCCTTAACTCTGAAGGCCATAGAGTTCTTCTTGTGCCCCTTTATTTCCCACATCCATCATCTGCAATTCTTTGCTTCTGATTTCAGCTTCCCTTTTCTGCCATTTGTTATATATTGTTTTCTTATTTTTATAGGTGCCTTCCCTTCCCTTCTAATCCAGGTCTTTCGTTATCCACTCCCGCCTTCTGTCTTGATTGTGGGATTGTAGCTTTTGGGGCATCCACTTGTTCTTAAACAATTACCAGTTATCATCTACATTTTCTCTGATTAAATTCTTCCTCCCAACTGATTTGGGTCATAGTTGTTTACCTTTGTGAGACTGGTCCTTTTAAAGTACCAAGTATACATGCTTCTGCTCTGGATTTTATTCTGTTTGCACATTACTCATGTGATCAAGTTATGATTTCTTGTCCTAAGCGTCCATTAATTTTTAGTTGTGTGATCAGTTCCTCTTTATCTGTCAAGACGAGGTCCAATAGAGAATTCTCTTGTCTCGGTGGCAGCACTTTTTAAGTTAGGAACCTGTCATCAATGAGGTTTCGAAATCCCAAGGAGGTTTTGGTACTGGCTGCATGAGCCCTCCAGCGTGTGTCACTGTGACCAAAGTCCCCCACCATCATACAGCTTTTTTCCCTACACACTGTAGATAGGTGCATAAGGGGCCGGACATCCTGGCTCCTCCTGTGATTTGGGGTCTGTAGCAAACACCAACTTGTGCTCGGTCTGTTAGAACACTGATCTATTAGCATCTGAGATCATTGTCTTCTGAGTTATCAGTGACTCAGAACAGGTGAGTATCAGAAGGGTAGCCGTGTTAGTCTGGATCCGTAAAAGCAGCAAAGAGTCCTGTGGCACCTTATAGACTAACAGACGTTTTGGATCATGAGCTTTCGTAGGTGAATACCCACTTCGTCAGATGCATGAGGTGAGGCCATTTTTGATGCAGATGCCACTTCCCCTCCCCTTTTGCCCACCGGATCTTTGCTAAATAAGTCAGGGCCATTGACTTTAACATTCCAGTCGTGGGACTTGTCCCAGCAGGTTTCAGTAATGCCACAGCTAGATCACATTTATGCTCATAGATGAGCAATTCCAATTCCTCTTGTTTGTTACCCAGGCCCTGAGCTTTGGGGCATAGGCAATTCAAGAATTTTTCTCTCTCATGTCCTTTGGCTCCCTGATTTTATTCTCAACATCTCAATTTTGTGCTAAATGAGGCCTTATTTCTTCCCTTTTTCCTCTTCCCTTTTGCTAGGAGCTGGCCAGAGCCAGAGGCATTTTTATCCTCCCTCCAGAACAGCTGCCTGGTTTCCAAGGCCCTGGAGCCAGCTCGGGTCACTCACTTCTGCTCCCCAACACCTTGGTGAACGAGCTCCCTGCACAGGGTGTCTGTGCTGTCAGCAGACTGCCTGCTGGGGAAAGGCGCTGCGCTGTCCCTCCACGCACTGTCCCAGGGGCTGAGAACAGCTCTGAGCTCTCTCTCGCACACAGGGCAATCTGATCCGTCCTGTCAGGCTGCACACGCTGCTCCCTTCGGGACTCATGAAGACACCCATCTGCAAGCGAGAGGCACTGCACTAAGAGCCTTGCCTGGGCTCCTCCTGGGGTTCATGCCAGCCGGGCCCAGCTCACATCCAGACATGATCCCAGACTCACGCCAGCAGGCCATAAGCCACCGGTCACAGGGACGGCCGGAGGCCCACAGTGGAGAAACATCCCCCCCAGAAGCCATTTTGTTTTTGAGCTGTTTCGAGATACATGGCGCTGACTCTGGGGTCTCCCCCCAACCGGGTCTCACCACCTTTACCACAATTCACAGCATCAAAAAGGCGCCCCGTGGGGACGTGCTCTGCTATGAAGGGACACTTCTCCTGCAGCAGCATCACCGATTTCAGCCTCCGCAGTGCAGTCAGCCGCGATCCAGCCGCAGTCAACGGGTGCTGAAGGGGAATCGCGCCCTGAGGAGTCATGGCACCCAGCACTCAGCCCCAGGAGCACGGGGAGTGAGGGAAACTCTCCCGCCAAGCTCTGCCTGCCTAAAGGAAGGGGGAGCCCCCTCACCCAACCCCGCATTACAGCGCCGCCTGTGCACACAAAAATGGGGAGATAACGCTGGCAATCTCCCATTTCGAATCCAAGCAGAAGGCTTGGGGAGCTAGGGGAGTCCCTAACTTAAACAGCAGGTGGCACCAGGAGCTGCTTGCAAAGTTTTTCAAACCAAGTCTGGGCCCCAGGCAAAGTGCCAATGGTGGGTGAAATCCCAAGCCCATGCCGTGAGCAGGTGTCCAGACACATTCACTGAGCAGCTGGGCGCATACGGGAGGCCCTGGGCAGAGTGAGGCCAGAGCTGGCAGCAGCGGGGGCCCTGCAGCCCAGATGGCAGGAAGCTCATGCTGTGTCTGGCTGCGCATTTGCCTGTTACATGGGACCCACAATTACCCAGGTAAAGCTGCTTCCCCGCACCAAAAATAACTGATACTGGAGAAAACAATGCTTGCCACAGCCCCACCACAACAAGAGCCTTAGTGGGATTGTGGCCAACATCTCCTCCATGGCCACTTGTCGACGGCCAGCCCCGGACCCATGGCCATTGGCCTCAGCTTAGCAGAGCCCCTCCTCCGCCCAATGCGATGTGTATTGGCCAACCCCACCTCCATATGCAGACACTAAGCACCTGCTTGTTCTGGCTTCACATGCCGCGGGCAACAGCCAAGATAAATGCCAGCTCATGCCCCTTCTTCCAAGCAGGCTGATCCTGTCTAAAACTGTCAGTCCTCAGCACTGGGATCTCAGTTCATGGCCGCAGACTCCTCCGGACACCAGAGAGTCGCCCTGCTGCCAGAGCCTCCCTCTGACGCTATCACACAATAGCTCCACTTTGAGTCTAAAAGGTTCGTTCCCTGCCCCACGAGCAGCCCAGAGCTAGGGGCAGACAGACAGGTGAGGAACAAACATGGAACAGCAGGGGAAAATCATCCCAGGGAAATCCAGGCACGTGGCCAGCTGTACCTTGTTCATCTGGCGATAGTACTTCTGGTAGTCAGGCGGGTTCTCTGGAATCTGCAGGAGATACGAGGATCACCGGTGAGGAGGAACAGCAGGAGCAGCCTGGCTGCAGGCTCCATAGGCCCCACTGCGAGAGCAGGGCACTGCAAAGGGCAGGGGTCCCACAGCTATGGTCAGGGACGGTTCTATGTATTTTGCTGCCCCAAACATGGCCGTCAGGCGGCTTTCAGTGGCATGCCTGCGAGAGGTCTACCAGTTCCATGCCTTCGGCAAACTCGCCACTAAATTGCCGCCAAAGCTGCGGGACCGGCGGACCTCCCGTAGGCATGCCGCCGAAGGCAGCCTGACTGATGCCCTCAGAGCAACCGGCAGGCCGCCACCCGCAGCTTGTCGCCCCAGGCACACGCTTGCTGCGCTGGTGCCTGGAGCCATCCCAGCTATGGCGATGGCCACGGGATCAAGGCCAGCCATACTCGCAGAGCTCTCCTGTCTCCGCTACCACAGTCTGGTCGCCAGAGGCCAGGCTGGGATTGGTGTTTGTCTGTGCCACATCTCCCTGGATCAGGCTGGGGCCAAGGCTGGCCCTGGACTCTACCAGTGGGAGGGGATGAGCAGAAGAGACTTCCACAGCTGACCTTTTGCAGTACGCCCCAGTGCTGCCCTGGCGTGGTTGTGTCAGTGCACAGGGCACTTGGAGCTCTCCCCCTAGCCCGGCTGCAGAGGGCCCTGTGCACCCACTTGTTTTCAGGGCTTCACCCCCACCCCAGAGCTCTGAGAGGGTCCCACAGCTTGGTCTGCAGCAAGCTTCCCATGAAATTACCCTGCCACGCTGGCCTCAGCACCAGCGACAGGGTAGCCTGAGAGCAGAGGGCTGCTGGGGTGCGACCCCTGGGCCAGGCAGCCCTGCTCAGAACAGGCCTGGATGATGAGGTGGTGAAAACACCAGTGGAGGTTCACACATGTGCTCCCATTGCCTCTAGCACCTGTGGAGCAGCACTGGGATATGGCACCAGTGCAGAGACGTCACAGGAATCTCAGGGTCAGCCAGGCCCATGTCTCAGCTGTGTCCCAGAGCAGGTGGATCTCCCTCCCTGAAAGAGATGAGGTGCACCCCACTTCACAAGGCCAAGTGCGCCGCACTCTGCAGCACTCGCAGCCCTGGCTCCAGAGCTGGGTGGGGATCAGCTCACTGCGAGAACCCTCCCCAGAGCTGCAGGGGGACAGCGGTAGGGCTTTGGAAACAGGGGAACTTGAGAGAACCCAGCTGGGTCAGCCCCTACAGAAAAGCCTCATGGAATGTAAGAAGGAGGAAAAACATGGTTACTTACCTTGTAACTCTTGTTCTTCGAGATGTGTTGCTCATATCCATTCCAGTAGGTGTACGCGCCGCGTGTGCACGTTCGTCGGAAACT
>NC_133778.1:6989187-6991815 GCF_003597395.2 Chelonoidis abingdonii
TAACTCTAACTATAACTACAACTACGGTATGCTAAGTAACTATGACTAACTAACTAGAACAGTAACAATTGACAAGAGAAGCTAGGGATGTGGAGGTCAGCTATGCCGCGCTCCACAGTTCCAACAACCGACACGGAGATAAGAAGGAACTGAGGAGCGGGCGGGCCGGCAGGGGTATATATCACCCGCCATAGCGGCGCCACTCTAGGGGGCGACCTGCCGGCCCGCTTGAGTTGCTAGGGTAAAAGTTTCCGACGAACGTGCACGCACGGCACGTACACCTACTGGAATGGATATGAGCAAGCACTCGAAGAAGAACCTACAGATCCAGAGACATTTGACAGGGTGCACAAAAAGGACTCTGCAAACTAGTGCGTTCGACAGACAATGAAAGTCCCTGAGCTGAGCTAGCCCGTGGGACCCACAGCATTCACCTCCCTGCCACGCTGCTTTAAAATGCCCCTGCGCTCTGACTGCCAGCCCCAAATGGAGTTAGACACCTCAATACCTTTGAGACTCTGGGCCTCTCTCCCGACCGTGTCTTGGTACCAAACCCCTTTCCTTTGTATCCAGGGCCGCCCAGAGGGAGGGGACAAGTGGGGCAATTTGCCCCAGGTCCTGCAGGGGCCCCCACAAGAGTTTTTCGGGGTCCCTGGAGCAGGGTCCTTCACTCGCTCTGGTGGCCCCGGAAAACTCTCACGGGGCCCAGGCCTCCAGAGCTTCTTCCACTCCAGGTCTTCAGCAGCAGTTTGGCGCCGGGGCGCGGGGGGGTCCTTCCACTCTGGGTTCCGCCGCCGAAGTGCCCCAAAGACCCGCTGTGGGGGTTCTTTCCCCCCTGGGACCCACCCCCAAAGTGCCCCAAAGACCCACGGCGCAGGGTCCTTCCCCTCTGGGATCCGCCGCCAAAGTGCCCCGAAGACCCACGACAAGGGGTTCTTCCCCTCTGGGACCCGCCGCCGAAGTGCCTCGAAGACCTGTGGCGGGGGGTCCTTCCGCACAGGGGCCTGCCGAAGACTCCAGGCCCCCTGAATCCTCTGGGCAGCCCCGTCTGTATCTCCTACCATGGCCAGAGGGCAAAGGCACTGGGTGCTGAAAGCCAGCTAACAAAACTGTAAACCTTCGGTGTTCAAACGCAATGTGAAAAAGCGCAATTCCTTCTAACAGCACCAGCAAACGTTTCACAGTGAAACCTGGGGGTGCTGCAGCACCCCTATCCCTCTAGCTCCCCGCGCCTATGACTACAGCACACGTAGGGGATGAGCTGCATGGTTGGATGCCGAGAAGCTACACAGGACACTGCAGTCTTACCAAGTCAGTGCTGGCTTCCCACATCTGTGACCCCAACTCAGGGCTCACCTGCGTGATTTTGAGGAACTCATGAGCCTGCCTCAGACAGGAAGCGAATGCCGGGTGGTTCTGAGCACCAGCCTAGACAAGGAGGAAGACACACAAAATAAACAGACATCACTGCTCAGCTCTGTGATCAGTTTAGTTCTTCAGGAAAAACAAATTAGAAGAGAGCTCCTGGAACCTGTGCCAGGCATGGTCACTCCCTGGTAAGAGTTAAACCCAGCACTTTGACCAGCCAGGGACGCTGGGGCACGACAGATGTGCACTGGGCAGGCTCAGCTCGCACTGCCTGGTATCGGGGAGCAACAGGAACTCTCAGGATCTGTGCAACTGGCGGAGCAGCACTGCAGTGCCCGATGCTGGAGCTGTGCCAAGCAACACATCTCCATTGCTCACTCGGAGCAGTCAAACCCCAGTCTCTGTAATCCAACATTGCTCCTGGCTCCGAGCAGTGCTGGGCTTTGGGTAGGTTTTACCACGGCAGGTGCGATATGGCCCATCTTCGTACCAGTACCCCAAAGAGAACACAGCGCATGCGAGGAAGAGGTAACAGGAACTCCCCTTGGTCCGTGCCCATGTGCATTTCAATGCCTACCCACCAGTGCCGTGGGGCCACGTGCCTTCACCTGACGGGGGTTAGGACAGTATTTTCAGGGACCATCCCTGGCAGTATGCCACATGCCTATGGAACAGCTATAGCGGCTCTTCCCTACGCTCCTGCCAGCTCTGCGCCTGCAGCTGCCCAAGTGCAGGTTCCCAGGTGGTGTGAAAGTGCTGCTCATCTCCGGGTGTTACAACAGGGGACAAGTTGAGAGTCCTGTGACATTCTAGCCTTGCTCCAATGACACCTCGCACCCAGCGTTCAAAGGCCAGTCCGCCTGCAAACCTGCACACCCCTGCCTTTGTACACAGATGCGTCCACCCGACGCTACGGGGCACTAGCTGTTCTGTGTCCTTAGCGTGTGTTCGGAGCTCGTTGGGATCGCAAGCCTGCAGGTCTGTGACGAACTGGGAATGTTCTTAATGTTTTCTCTGAATACTGTGCTGGTGCCTCAGTGTCCCCTGTGCAGTTCTTAATATCTAGGTGGTGGAATAAGGGTGTGTGATTGCTGCAGAGCAAAGGACCAGTGCACCTAAATGCCTGGCACTCTGTCTCCAAGCAACTGATGGCCTGGGCCCCTCCTCTGCAAAGGTGCCATCTGAAGGTGTTGGAGACAAAGAGGTCAGGTGACCTCCTGGCCCGGGAAAGGAACTGCGCAGAGAGGAGGGGCTGGAGGG
>NC_133778.1:6993564-7033909 GCF_003597395.2 Chelonoidis abingdonii
CACGGAGGGGCAGAGGATGCTGAATGCTCCAAGGAGAGACCCAGGAGGTGAAGACGTGTGAGCTTCTTGCCCTGAACAAGTCTGCTCCAAGGGAGAGGAGGCTCCCCAAAGTCCTGACTGGCTTTGTGGGGAGCAGTTCCAGAGCATTGCCCGGTGACTCCGTGACAAGGTCTCTCTCTCTAAAAGCTGCGCTCTGGCTGCACCACCAGTTACCAGCTCAGCGCAGGGAGCTCAGGGTGACATTCTCTGGGCTCTGCTATGCAGGGTGTCAGACTCAATGATTGTCACAGTTCTGTCCAGTCTTGACACCCGAGGCTGTCAAAGACTCTCTCTAGTGTTGCTGTTGAGTGTACACTGCAGGAGCCAGGCCCCCAAGAGCCACAGCCAGGACCAGCACCAGGGTTTCTGGTGCCGTAGGCGCCGGGCCGTTTCGCCGCCCCGCGCGCAGGTCTCGCGGCTCCAGTGGAGCTACCACAGGCATGGCTGCAGCAGGTCCACCGAAGCAGCGGGACCAGCGGACCATCTGCAGAAATGCCTGTGGCAGGTCCACCAGAGCCACGGGACCAGCGGACCGTCCGCAGGTACGACTGCAGCAGGTCCACCGGAGCCACGGGACCAGCGGACCGTCCGCAGGTACGACTGCAGCAGCTCCACCGAAGCTGCCTGCCGCCCCCCTGGCAAAATGCCGCCCCCCTCATAATGCTGGCGCCCTAGGCGACTGCCTAAGTCGCCTAAATGAAAGCCCTGGCCCTGTCCACGGCACTGAGGAAAGTGCAGGATTGTGCCTGTCTGAGACCCACGTCCCTTGGGGGGCAGCCCAGCAGGCTGGCACGACAGCAAACATTACCTCCAGGAAGGCTTGGACAGCAAACACTGTGTCCCAGAGCTGGGATCCGTTGGTGCCCTGGAACAGAAGAGTGTGCAATGAAAAGCAGCTTTTCAATCCACCCCAGGCTTCCCATCCACCCCTAGGGGCCACGCTGCCTGCAGGTGCCATTACGCTGGACCAATGGGCCCTGTAGACAGAGAAGGCTATAGGGCACACAGCTGGGTGCAGTCACACAGCACAGGCACCACCACACTACACCAATGGGACCCATGCACAGGGAGGGCTGCAGCCTAAGGGAACCCACTGGGGCAGAAACGGGCAGCAGGAGCAGGGTTATGGGGTTTTTTGGTTCAAATTTCCCTCCAAAGCTATTTTAGGGTCTGATCCTGCAAGCCCCTTAAGGACCCAGTGCAGGATGGCTCCAGGAACCTCACCCAACCCAGTGTTGGTGCATACAGCACCCTAGGCTGCAAGCTGCATCCCAACACAGCAACTGGAAACAAGAGAGAGCCCAGAGCAGCATGCAGAGCACGAGTCGTAGGGACAGGACCTGGGGTGGGGGGTCTCTGAGCTGAGATGTGAAGTAAGGCAGAGCCAGGAAGACTGGCCCAGAGGGCAGGAGCTGCAGGGGACATGGCTCTCACACAGCAGAGGATGCTGGAGGGAAGGGGGGAGAAGCTGCAGGAAGCCCACAGAGGGGTTCAAAACGAGGGTAGTTTGGCCATGGATCCTTAACCCAGAGGGGAGCGCAAGGAGGGGACTGGGATGGGCTGACGGGGTTCCAGGCACATGAGGAGCTTGGGCAGCAGCATATGGGCTCTGCAGGGCTGGGCTGTGGGGCAGCCCCAGAGAAGCCCCAAGGAGCTGAAGGCTGGGAGAAGGTCTCAGTGGAGCACTGCATGGCAGGTCTGCGAGTGCTCTGCCGGCCAGGGCCAGGCCGTGACACCAGGAACAGTCAGTTTTTGCACAAACTGACAGCAGTTTGCAAACAGCTGGCTGGGCAGCAAGGGGAGCCGTGGGGCAGGGGAGTAGGGGGGTGGCAGAGCTATGTCTGGGGGATGCACGGCTGTCCCAGGAGAGACATGTTTGTCTGGGAGACACTGAGCTGCAGGAAGTGGGACAGAGAAGCAGCCTGTGTGGCCAGGGCATGGGGGAGCAGCACGCAGCCCCTTTCCTTGCTGGACACTCAGCAGGGGCTGAGCAGCTGTTAGTGCTCTGTTCTAGCCCCCAGGGCAGGTAGGAGAGGGGCTGCCTACTAACTTGGGGGCCAGAACTGCACAGCTGAGACAGGACAGGACGGGACTCGCCCCTAGGCTCCATCCCAGGGGCAATGCGTGTGCGGCAGGGGCTGGGCACGGGATGGCGGGTGCAGAGCACCCCCCCAGAGGTGCAGGGGAAGCAGCTGCCTGAGAGCAGGGACACACACTGCTCCCAATACCAACCCCCTCTACCCTCAGCCAGGAGGAGGAGCAGGAACGGGAGAAGCTGCTGCTGTGAGCTGCACAGCTGGGCCAGGGCTCGTCCTATGACTATCAACAGCCCGGGAAAGGGAGATATTGCAGGGCTGGCTGATCCCCCAAGGCAGAGCAGCCTGGCGAGACCCCCTTTGTGGTACGCGCTCAGTCCCCGGGGGAGGAATCCCTGCCCAGCCCTGCAAGCCATCTCACAGCAGCGAGAGCGTGCCCAGGGTCCCTGCGTTCGTTGCCAGGGCCACAGCCCCTCACCTGCATCTTCATGCCGTCGAGTCCCATCCTGCGTGGAGAGAGAGCACATCAGTGCAGCAGCCTGGGGAGCATGGTCCTGTCCCCAACCTCCCGCAGCCACCAGGCGTCTAGCACTGCTGCCGGGGCACGGAGTACTGAGCTTCACAGGCAGCCTTGCAGCAACTTCCCACTGACCTGCCGCTTCCCAGCCCTCTGGCCCCCACCTGACTGGGAGAACTGGAGTGAATCCCACTCGCTCCAAAGGAGCCAGTGTCTGGAGTTGGCTGCCGATCAGTGCAAGACCCCCCTGTTTGCATGCCGCCTGCACAGAGCTCCCTGCTCCTGGGGTCTAGGCAGCATGGCAGCCCTGGGGCCAGAGCAGGGTCCCCCATGGCAGGTCTAGGCAGCAGGTTCCCTGCTAGGGCCTGGGGTTTCCCGTGCAGGGCAGAGTGGCTCTCTCTAGCTGAGCCCTGTGCTGTCTCCAGGGCTGGGGAGGTGCATGGTCCTGGCCATACCAGAGGTAATCAGGGATCCTGGAGACATGCTCCCGGAAGGCTGGAGAGCTCTCCCCCTCCACAGACCAGCGAACCAGCATGTTAATGGTCTTGGAAACCTGCCGAGAGAGAAGGCGTCAGTCCCCTGCAGAGTGCAGTGCTGTTCCGCACGGGCCTGCACAGCATGACCTGACCACGTGACCAGCCACAGGAGCAAACCCCAGGGTGGGGGCTGTCTGCAGGTGAGCGAGCACCTCTCCATGGGGCTGTGGTCACAGAACGGACTCTTGGCATCCCCATGTCTGTTCCCCATCACACTCCAGCCAGGGCCTTCCACCAGCTGTTCCCAGCAAAGACTCTGCAGAGGGGAACATCTGGTACGCCCTGCCTCCACGGCCACTGCACAACGACCAGGCGGTTGCTCGTGCTCTCCTCTCCCGCCAGCCTGCTCACGCCCCTTGTCACCCACCGTGAACTCTCCTGTGTGCAGCGCCCAGCACAACAGGCCCTGAGCCTGCCTGGATTGCTGGTTGCTGTGGTTACGTGCCAGCAGCCGGCGTCTGTGCAGAGCCGGGGAGTCCCCGGCCGGTCTCTCCTGCACCTGGACAGGAATTGGAGCCAGCTCCGTTAGTTCATTGGGAGCAATAACGAGAAGCCTACCAGGCCAATGCTGATGGCCTTAGTGAATCTGTCGTCAACCTTGATGTGGTCATACAGCTCCGTGATGGCTCGCTGCCTCAGCCGGGCACTGTGGTGGGCTTCGTACAAGTTCAGGATGGCTGAGACGGGAACAAGAGAGACACAATAAGCTGCCTGGTCCCAACTCCTGTGCAAGCAGGGCCCGGCCCTGAGCCCCAGAGAGCTCCCCCATCCCTTCCCCAGCTGGCCAGGGCTCTGCGGGGAGCCCCAGGGACACAGCCCCAGACCACTCCACACTTGGACTGAACCCTGGTTGTTTCACTGCTGCTCAGCCCGAGACAGGACCAGAGGGAAGGTGGGAAGCAGCTGAGTGGGGACAGAACCCGAGGTATTAAGATTCACTCAGTGCCCCAGCACACAGCCCACGCTGGACTCAGAGCCTCTGAAGACACCTCAGAGACGGAGTGTTTGGAGTTGTTCTGTGAGCCCTGATTAGGCATCAATGGCACCAGACAATCAGGATGGGCCTGGGTCCAGCCCCCTCCAGCGGCAATCAGCACAGAGCCCTGCGCCTTTCCTATGTGCAGGGGCAGCTCCAGGCCCCAGCAAGCCAAGCGCCTGTTTGGGGCAGCAAGCAGCAGGAGGCGCTCTGCCTGCAGAGGGTCCACTGGTCCCGTGGCTTCGGTGGGCCTCCAGAAGCCGCGGGAACAGCGGACCCTCCGCAGGCAAACCGCCGGAGGCAGCCTGCCTGCCGTGCTTGGGGCGGCAAAATCCCTAGAGCCGCCCCTGCCTATGTGCTGGACCCAGGTGGCTGCTGCTGGCTCGTGGCTGATGCAAGCGAGCCAATGCCGCACACAGATTGCCCTTGTGCCCACTGGGCAGGGCAGTAATGGTGGCACTGTGCTGAGGCCAGGCGGGCACTGCTTTTTCAGGCACAGGCATTCCCTCCCAGGTTAGTAAAGTCTTGCCAGCTTCTGGTCCCTGGCCACTCTGAGATCCCGCTGGCAGGGCAAGGCTGACAGGAAGCTTGGGGGCTGCACTGGGGTCGGATGTAAGGCTATGGGGCAGCTCTCAACTCCACCAGTGCCTCACGGCCGTGGAGACAGAAAACAACCTGCACATCACCTATCCCCTGCCCTGCCCTGGCCAGGCCCAGCCAGTGCCCTACTCACCATTGGCAAGTGTGAGCAGCCAGCTGTGCGGGGTGTAGAGATCGCAGGCAGCCACGTTATTCCTCTGGGCCGGCCAGTCAATGCTGGAGTAGTCCTGGACATACAGCTCCTGGCCGGGAGCAGGCGAGAGATTAGCCATCCGCTCACTAGCGCGCCATGGGAGCAGACCCATGAGACAGCTGCAAGTGTCAGCCTGGCGGTGTTCGCAGCCAGGGGGAGAACAGCATGGAGCACACAGGGCAGCACCGAAGGAGGGCAGCGCTGCCTGGCCCACTCTGTGGCTCCATACCAGCCACCGGGACAGGTCCCATGTGGGAGCTGCTCCCAGCTCCCTTTGCTAAGGAGAGTTAACAAGAGGAGAAAGCACCTTCAGATAGTGCCAGAGCACCTGAGGGAGGTGCCGGGGGCCCACACGGCCTGGGGGGTGTGTCACGGAGTGTGGGGGAATCCGGGCCTTGCAACCCCCACTTCTTGCGATTCACCATGACTCTCAGCCAGCCAGTAAAACAGAAGGTTTATTAGACAACAGGAACACAGTCCCAAGCAGGGCTTGTGAGTACAACCAGGACCCCTCAGCCAGGTCCCTCTGGGGGGCAAGGATCTTAGACCCCAGACTTGGGGTTCCCTGCCTCTTCCCAGCCAGCCCAAAACTGAAACCAAAAACCTCTCCAACAGCTCTCTCCCTTTGTCCAGCTTCCTGGGCAAAGGTGTTACTATAATAATAACTGGAGATATACCAATCTCCTAGAACTGGAAGGGACCTTGCAAGGTCATTGAGTCCAGCTCCCTGCCTTCACTAGGCAGAACCAAGTACTGATTTATGCCCCAGATCCCTAAGTGGCCCTGGGTTTAACAGGCCAATGCTCAAACCACTGAGCTATCCCCCTTGACTCTCTCCACCCCCCTTCCTGGCTCAGGTTACAGGCCCAGGTCCTGTCCCTCACCTAAAGTCATCCCCTGCTCTCCCATCCCCCCATGCAGACAGTCCCTACTGCATCACATCTCTCCCCCCTTGGAGACTGAACTGAGCAGGGTCACTTTGACCAGTGACCCGGGGAAGTCCAGGGTGGCAGAGGTGGGATCTACTGCACCCCATGGACAGTGCTTCCTGCAGTAAGTGACTGGGAAGCAGTGAAATGAAGGAGGATTGAGGGGGACCAGGCGTGCTGAAGATTCAGAGAGAGATGGTTTCAGGGAGCAATTAACCCCTGGGAGTGTATGACCAGAGAGAAGGACTTTTGCAGTCCCCCGGGGGATCGCAGCGAGCGGTCCCAGGGGCGGAGGAGTCTGCAGCTCGACCATGGCAGAGAGGTGGTGACCTCAAGGACTGGCACGCTAGGAGTCTCCCTGGAAACCATGGGGAGCAGTGAGCACCTCAGCCTGTAAGTGGCCAGCAGGAAGATGTATGCCAAGCGGCTTAAGAGTGACCTGATGGAGCTCTGCAAGCAGAGGGGGCTGCGCAGTGGGAGGCTCACCAAAAACCAGCTCATTGCCCAGCTGAAGGAGGGCGATCGCTCAAATGAACTAATCCCTGTCTCTGAGGGAAGCAGCCTGGCAGATGCAGCACAGGCACCAGGGTCTGTCCCAGCTAGAAGTGGTCAGCCGGCGGCTGAGGGCTTTCTGAGACCCCGCCCTTCCTATGCCTAAGGGAAGGGTGGAGAGGAGCCCAGCAAATACCGAGGGCACCATGACACCCCTGGCCAGCAGGGGATCCTCCCGGCAAAACTTGCTGGCCAGCAGGGAGTCCTCCTGGCGACGCTCAGCATCCGTGGAGCGAAAGCGGCTGGAATGGGAGAGAAAGCTAAAAATGAGAGAGATGGAGGACCGTGAAAAACAGAGGCAGCATAAGGAAAGACAAAGGCAGCGGAAGCTGAAGAAGAAAGAAAGACAGAGGGAACACAAAGCGAGAAGAGGAAGCATGAAGGGAAACAAAGGGTGCATAAAGAATGACAGCATCATCATGAGCTGGAACTGGCGAGGCTGAGGAGCAGCGGGCCCCCGGCTGCGGTGAGTAGGGGCGGGGCCAGGACTGCGCGGAGCTTTAAAAAGTGCATCCTGGCCCAGCGTATGGAGGGGGAGGACATGAATAACTTCATGGATGCCTTTAAAATGGCCTGTGAGCTGCACCAGGTTAATCCTGCGAACAGGCTGCCGGTTTTCACCCCTTTACTGGACCCCAAAGCCGGGGCACTGTACCGCCAACTAGAAGAGACGGAGAAAGGGAACTACAAACTATTCAAACAGTCCCTACTGCATCACAGGGAGCACACAGCCTGAAAGGGGCGGGGGGGGAGGGTCTCCAGAGCCCACACAGGCCAGAATGGGGGGAACATGCTGGAGCACGCTCATGCAGTAGGGAGGGCTAATGGCTCAACTTAATTCTGGCTGGAGGTCTGTGTGCAGGACTCCACCCTGCTCCAATTCACAGCAAGGCTCCCAGGGCCCAATGGGCAGGAAGAAGACAGCCCCAAGGCATAACTCCCCTTCGGGCCTAGGGGTGTCAGGTGCCCAGCCTGAGACACCAAGTCTGATTCGCAGAGGGCAGGGCCCAGTGCTCTCAAATCAGACCCCTCCCGGGGGCCTGACAAGGCATCCCAAAAATCACTCCTCCCTTTGGAAATTGAGGCCTTAGGCATTGTGAACAAGTGTGTGGTATGTACCTTGCCATAGCGTTCACAGGGAAAGCCTGCTCCCTGAACAACTCCAGACACTCTGCCCTTGGCTTTCCTTCCTACCTTGCCCTCCTGGCTCTCTCCTTACTTCCCCAAAGCCCACCCCAATTCCTGACCCATAGGGCTCCCTCCACCCCTCCCATCAGCCAATATTACCAGCAATGGAAGAGTGTTAATGCGGCGCCTACACGGGCTGTTTGAGGCAGGCACTCCCGGGCCCCCCATGACTGTCCTGGCCACTGAGTATCAGAAATAAGACTGGCAGGTGACTGGTAGAAGAACCTTCACAGGGAGAAGATACCAGGTACCGAAGGGCGGAGAAAGGCAGAACAAGAACCAGTGGCTGAAGCTGTGAGACCCAAACAGTGAACAGCGAGGATGATCAACCATAGGAATGAGCTGCCAAGGGAACTGTCAGACTCTCCATCTCTTGATGTCTTCAGCTTCTGACTTGCTGCCTTTCTGGAGGGCACGTTGTACTGTAGCCAGACACGTCGCTGGGCTCAGTCCAGAGTAACTGGGTGACATTCTCTGGCCTGCATTACACAGGAGCCTGACTAGATGATCTACCAGTCCCTTGATGTGATTAATCGAGCTCTGGGTCATTACACAGACAGCAGGGCATCAGTTCCATGCAGCCCCTGTTTGGAAGGTTACTACTGCACCCATGAAGGCAGAGCCTTTCCATCTGCTAACAAGAGCTCGGATGCTGCACAGAGGTAACATGCCAGTGGCCACATACCAACATCAAGGGACTCAACCCAGTACAGGCCAGTCGTACCTCAGCCATAAGCTAAAGGGAAAGCATGGAAGGATCACGTGGCTCACTCAAGCAACACCCCCCTGAAGGAACAGAAATGTAGCCCACACGATGCCAATGTACAGATGTATCAGCTGTGACAGGGAAGGCGTAAGGAGGCTCAGAGGGAACCAGAATGGCCAGCAGCAAATAGGAACTTCTGTAAGTCTCAGAGAACCAGGAAGCTGGTGAGAGTCGCTGGCCCTGTTAGATCAGCAAGGAGCCAGCGGAACAACCAGAGAGGATGACACGCTGAGCGGCAGGGTTGCTAAAGTCCTTACCACAGAGAACGAGGGGAGAGTCCCACCCTGAGCTCCTCTTTGGTAACAGACGAGGAAGCATGAGGGACGGAGGTGTCAGACAGAGGCTGCTGGGACATGGCTCAGAGCCATTGCAGTTAGTGCCCAGGCAGGGAGGGAGACCTAGAAGCTCTGGTGGGATGGGGAAACAAGGAGCTGATGTGGGGGATCACATCACAGTGAACCTACAGGGATCTCCAACAAAGCACTGCCAGGGGCTGCGATTTGCATCCAATGGGGAGATTTGGGTCCATGCGACTAGAGACAGCTGGGACATGGTGGGAAGGGTCTCCAGGCCACCATAACACAGGGTGAGGAGCCGGGAGAGTGCTCTGGGAATTCATTTACCTGTCTCAGGCTCTGGACAAGCTCATCCTCCTCGGCAGTCAGGCGTGTGGCGTAGCAGTAGCTCATCGGCAGGTACACCTGGCAGCAGTGGCACCACAGCGTGGAGGGGTGGGCTGGCATCCAGGCCGGGAGCAGCCTGTCACACAACAGAGGAGGCTGTCGGCAGTGTGCGGGATGGGGAGTGGGGGGCCGCAGGGACATGGGCACAGTTAAGGACAGGGCTGCGGGGCAGTCAGAGGGGTAATGTGCCCAGGAGACACTCGCTGTCCAGGATAGCCGCTGCCTGAGGGGTAGAGCAGCCGTTCAGGACAACGCGCAGACCCCAGGCGACCGCTGCTCTGTGCTCCTGGGAGAGAAGCTGGAGCCCTCGTTTGGAGCCAGGAGACTGCCTGCTCCAGCCCGAGGAGAACGTTCTGGGCTCTCCCAACAACCCAGCAAGGCTGTTATCCTGGGCGGGGCCTCTGCCCACAGACTGCGTCTGATTCCCTGTGGTTCATGTTAGCAGGGTGTGGAGGGAGGCGCAGGGAATAAACAGCCTCTCCTGTGGGAACATGTCAGTGGGCAATGCTGCCACTATTTTCTCTGTAATCAGCCAGCTGCCTGAAAAGACTGTTACTCACCTTTGTAACTGTTGTTCTTCGAGATGTGTTGCTCATATCCATTCCAGTTAGGTGTGCGCGCGCCGTGTGCACGTTCACCGGGAGATTTTTACCCTAGCAACACTCGATGGTCGGCTGGGTGCCCTGAGCTGCGCCTTTATCTGGCACGGAGTTATATACCCCTGCCAACCAACCCCTTTCTTCCTTCTTGCGGCTGTGATGTTTATTTAAAGCCTGGGTCATATGAAGCTGAGTTGCACAAGGTTCTCGTAGTGGCCCAAATCCTATGTAAGGGGGTCGTATAAGGTGTTCTAAGACCGGTTACGTGTTACTGGTATGATTATGCTGTTCTGTCTGCTGTTCATTTTGTAGTTGCAGTTATGAATATTGCGATGTGTACTTCTGTATTTCCAACCTGTGCTTGTTATGGAAAGTCCAGACATCTTTGGTGAGCTTGCGTTCGCTGCTTGATGCCATGTAGGACCTCGTACCAATTGACCATTACTGAGGGAGGCAAATAATGCCTTTTTGACTCGCAGGGTGTGCAGATGGCCCATGTGACTGCAGACTCCATTTTGCATGTCACTTCCACACGTCGGAAGAAGGGAGTGTTTTTTAACGAGAAAAGCTACTAAGGCGGAGCCTCATTACATTTCTGTCTTCATCCTGCTCTTACCTCTGGAGGACTGTTGCTACAACTGCATCTGCCAAAGGCTGATGACCCATTCCAGTGGGAGTTCTCGCAAACTTGTTTACGCGCGTTTTAATACATCACTTGCTACCCGGACTGAACTAACTTGCCTTACTGTATCGTAAATTGATTCCATTTAACCCTTCTAGCTCTCCATCTCTAGTTTTTCCTTTTATGATAACCTTTAGATTTTAGATTCAAAGGATTGAGCACAGACGTGATTTGTGGGTAAGATCTGATGGTATTTGAACATGGGTCTGGGCTTTGGTGTTTGGGCCGAACGCGACCCTTTTTCTTTTACTGGGGTGTTGGTTTTCATACCCCTTCATCCCGGGGCTGGCCTGGTGGTGTCTGGGAACCTGGAGTGTCTAAGGGAAATTGCTTGTCGTGATTGTGGTTAGCAGTGGGAGTTAACAAGTCATTTTTGTCTGGCTGGTTTGGTTTGCCTTAGAGGTGGAAAAACCCCAGCCTAGGGCTGTGACTACCCTGTTTGAGCAATTGGTCCTGAATTCGCACTCTCAGTTGGGTCCCGCCAGAACCACATCGTCACACCGGCTACTCCAACAGAGGGGAAGGAGGGCGGGTTTGAAATGGATATGAGCAACACATCTCGAAGAACAACAGTTACAAAGGTGAGTAACCATCTTTTTTTCTTCGAGTGCTTGCTCATATCCATTCCAATTAGGTGATTCCCAAGCCTTACCTAGGCTATGAGGTCGGAGTGAGATGTTGCGGAATGCAAAACTGCTGAGCCAAAGGCTGCATCGTCTCTGGACTGCTGAACCAATGCGTAGTGTGAGGCAAAGGTGTGGATGGAAGACCAGGTAGCAGAGCGACATATTTCCTGGATGGGGATATGGGCCAGGAAAGCGGCAGATGAGGCTTGCACCCGAGTAGAATGGGTGGTGAGATGGCTAGCTGGAATGTGAATCAATTCATACCATGTTCGGATGCAGGATGTCACCCAAGATGAAATTCGTTGGGAAGAGACTGGCATGCCTTTCATCTGGTCAGCCACAGCTACAAAGAGCTGGGGTGACCTTCGGAAGGTTTGGTTCTCTCGATATAAAAGGCGAGAGCCCTGCAGACATCCAAGGTATGTGGTTGTTGTTCCCGACGTGATGAATGCGGCTTCAGGAAAAAAAGTGGGAGAAAGATGTCTTGATTAACATGAAAGGCGGACACCACCTTAGGGAGGAATGCCAGGTGTGGTCGCAGCTGTACCTTGTCCTTGTGGACTACCATATACGGGGGATCCACTATCAAAGCCCGAAGCTCTGATGCTCATCTTGCCGAGGTGATAGCGACAAGGAAGGCTGTCTTCCAGGAGAGGTACAGCAGCGAGCAGGTGGCAAGAGGCTCGAAAGGGGAACCCATGAGCTTGGCTAGCACCAGGTTGAGATCCCAGGTAGGGGTCGGGCATCTGACTTGAGGGTACAACAGTTCCAGTCCCTTAAGGAACCTGGAAACTATGGAGTGAGAAAAGATTGAGCTGCTACTTTCCCTGGGGGAAAGGCTTAAATAGCTGCAAGATGCACCCTTATAGAAGAGACCGCCAGGCCCTGCTCTTTGAGGGACCATAGGTAATCCAGGACAATGGGGACAGAAACCTGTCCGGGGATTAAGTTACCTGAGCACACCAGTGGAAGAAACGGTTCCACTTGGCGAGATATGTCGTCCTCATGGAAGGCTTCCTGCTGCCCACGAGCACCTGTTGTACCAAGACGGAACAACGCAATTCCAACTGGCTCAACCATGTAGCAGCCATGCTGTCAGATGAAGGGACTGCAGGTCCGGATGGTGAAGCCTGCTGAAGTCCTGTGTTATGAGGTCTGGCCAGAGTGGCAGGGGGATCAGGTCTGCCACGGAGAGGTTGAATAACAGGGTGTACCAATGTTGCTTCAGCCATGCTGGAGTAATGAGGATCAGGTGGGCTCTGTCCCTGCGGAGTTTGAGTAGGACTCTGTGGACGAGCGGAAACGGTGGGAAGGCATAAAGTAGGTGCCTCTTCCACGGGATCAGGAATGCGTCTGAGAGGGAGCCCAGGGAGCGTCCTTGGAAGAAGCAGAACACCTGGCATTTCCTGTTCTCTCGAGAGGCAAAGAGGTCTATGTGGGGAAAGCCTCACCTCCAGAAAACAGAATGGATAACGTCCAGGTGTATCGACCACTCGTGAGATAGGAAGGACCTGCTGAGGTGATCTGTCAGAGTGTTCTGGACTCCTGGGAGAAAAGACACTACCAAATCGATAGAATGGACTATGCAAAATTCCCAGAGGTGGATGGCTTCTTGACAGAGGAGAGAGAAGCGTGCTCCGCCTTGCTTGTTTATGTAAAACATGGCCGCTATGTTGTCCGTAAACATTGATACACAACGGCCTTGTAGATGGTCCCGAACCACCTGGCATGCTAGACGGACTGCTCTCAGTTCCCTCACGTTGATGTGCAGGGACAGCTCTTGGGGCAACCAGAGGCCTTGAGTGTGACGATTCCCGAGATGGGCACCCCAACGCAGAGATGACGCGTCTGTGATTAGGGCTACCAAGGGTTGCGGTGGGTGGAATGGCATCCCTGCACAGACCAGAGAGGGGTCTAACCACCAAGTGAGGGAGTCGAGAACCTTCCTGGGGATAGTGAGCATCGAATCTGTGTGGACGGTATATTGAAGCCAGCCAGGTTTGGAAGGGACGGAGACGTAGTCTCGCGTACTTGGTCATGAAGATGCAGGAGGCCATGTGACCTACTAGGCCGAGGCAAGACCGCACAGACGTTGTCGGAAAGGATTGAAGACTGTGAATTAATGAAGCCATTGTTTGAAAACGAGACTGGGGGAGGCAGGCTCTGGCCAAATTGGAGTCCAGAGCAACTCCGATGAAGTCTATTCTCTGCGTGGACGTGAGAGTAGACTTTTCTGTGTTGATCATGAGACCTAAGCTCCCGAAGAGGTCTCTGACGATGCACAGGTGCTGCGATACTTGTGACGGAGAAGTCCCTCGAATAAGCCAATCGTCGAGATACGAGAAGACGCCTACTCGATGACGCCTGAGGGAGGCGGGTACTACAGCCAAGCATTTGATGAAGACCCTTGGACCTGTAGAAAGGCCAAAGGGAAGAACCGTGAACTGAAAGTGTTGGTGGTTGACCACAAAACGGAGATACTGTCTGTGTGGTGGATAAATGGCGATGTGGAAATAAGCGTCCTTCATGTCGAGGGTGACATACCAGTCTCCCGGATCCAGGGATGGGATGATGGTCTCCAGGGATACCACGCGGAACTTCAACTTTATCAGGAATTTGTTGAGTTCTCGCAGGTCTAGGATTGGTCGTAGACCTCCCTTTGCCTTGGGGATTAAGAAGTAGCGAGAATAGAACCCCTTGCCCCTCATGTCTTTTGGCACCTCCTCTATGACTCCCAGCTTTAGGAGCGCCTGGACCTCTTGCCAGAGGAATTGCTCGTGGGGAGGGGGTCCCTGAAGAGGGACGGGTAGGAGGGACTGAGACAAACTGTAGATGTTATCCCGTTTCCACCGTGCGAAGGACCTAACGATCGGAGGTTAGCTGGGACTAGGCAGGGAGAAAATGGGAGAGGCGGTTGAAAAAGGAGGGAGAAGGATCCGGTAGGATAACTGGTGGGCCGTTTTGCTTAGGCCCCCTTGGTGGTTTAGGAGGCACTTGACTTTGGGATCCTTGAGGTCCAGACTACCTCTGCCAATTCCCCCTGCCACACCTTCTGGTAGCATCCTGACGCGGCCTAATCTGGTTGTACAGGCGGTATGGCTGGGCCCAGAAGGACTTTTGTTGGGTCACTGGCGTGTGCATACCCAGCAAGCGCATTATGACACGATTGTCCTTGAGGCTTTGTAACCTGGAGTCAGTTTTGTCTGAGAAGAGGCCCTGTCCCTCGAAGGGTAAATCCTGAATGGTCTGCTGCAATTCAGGGGGAAGGCCTGAAGCCTGGAGCCAGGAGATACACCTCATCGTCACTCCGGTTGCCAGAGTTCTGGCCGCCGAGTCTGCGGCATCCAGAGAGGCCTGGAGGGAGGTTCTTGCCACCTTTTTACCCTTTTCGAGCAGGGCCGTAAACTCTGGACAGGACTCCTGGGGAAGAAGCTCCATAAATTTCCCCACTGACACCCAGGTATTAAAATTGTACCGGCTTAGGAGGGCTTGTTGATTTGCCACCCTAAGTTGGAGGCCCCCAGCCGAGTATATTTTGCAGCCTAGGAGGTCCATGCATCTAGCCTCCTTCACCTTAGGAGTTGATGCTTGCTGGCCATGATGCTCCCGTTCATCCACCGATTGGACAACCAGAGAGCAAGGAGGTGGATGGGTGTAGAGGTATTCATACCCCTTTGAGGGGACGATATATTTCCTCTCTACTCTCCTAGCTGTAGGTGGAATTGAAGCTGGGGACTGCCAAATGGTGTCCGCATTGGCTTGTATAGTGCGGATGAATGGGAGCACCACTCTGGTAGGTGCATCAGCTGATAAGATGTCCACGACCGGGTCCTCTATCTCAGTGACCTCCTCCATCTGCAAATTCATATTCTGAGCCACCCACCTCAAGAGGTCTTGATGGGCCCTGAGATCGACTGACAGAGGGCTTGAGGAGGATGTTCCTGCTACCGCCTCATCAGGTGAGGAAGAGGAGGAGAGGCCCGGGACCAATGGGTCCTGAGGTGGGTCGTGCACAGGAGGAGCATCAGCTGCATCAGGTGGAACCTCTGCGCCCACCGATGGAACTGGACCCTCATCCATGCCCGTATGGGGAGGGCAGCTCACTGTCGCCTCTGGCACCCGGTGTTGTGAGGGGGCCGAGGGTTGAGCCACTGACGGGGCACCTTGGGCCTGGTGGTATGCCCATGGTGTCCAGAAGGACCAGTGATGAGGCCCTTCTTCGTGGCTTTGTCTCCCCGGATAATGGCTGGGGATGTCAGAGTCACCCTCCAGATGGTATGATGCACTTCCAGACTGAGATGATACTGAAGTGTGTCTCGAAGGCCACGGTGGTGCCAAGAGGCCCTGTGAGGACGGCACGGTTCTGGGCGCTCGATCCCAGGGTGGTACCGGGGAATGGTACAGCGAGCTATGGCGGTATCGCGAGCGAGACCAGGACCTTCTACTGTAGCGGTGCCAGGAGGTCGACCGGGATCTCGAGTTCCGTCGCCTGGAGCAACTGCGGGATGCATGGTACCGAGATCGGTGCCGAGAGCCAGATAGGTACCGGGAGTATCTGTCTGGTGAGCGTGATGCTGAGCGGCGCCGCGAGTGCGACCGGTACCGCGATAGAGAGTGGTGCCAGGACTGCGAGTGGAGCTGGGAGAGGGAGCGATGTGATCGAGTGTGTCTGCAAGACCGCGATCTGGAACGACGTCTCTCTGGAGGATTGACGGACGGAGGCCTTACCAGGGCCAGCTTGGCGATGGATTGAATAACCCACACTGGTGGTGCTGGGGGTTGAGGATGCATCAGCTCCATCATCAAAATGAGCTCCCTTGCCGTAGAGAAGGTCTCCGGCGTAGAAGGAAGAACAAGCTCGACCACAGCAGGAGCCGGGGAGCTGTCTGGCACCGGACTCAACGGCTCTTGTGGGACCGGAATCAATGGTGCTGTCCCAGGTGGAGCAACTATCTGCGGCGCCGGTGTCAACGGTGCCTCAGTGGAAGATGGTGCCCGACAAACTGTCTTAGACGAGAGCTTCTTCTGGGAGGCTGAAGTTGTAGCAGCATGTCGTTTCCCGGTTGGGGAAAGGGAGCGGTGCCGAGGAGTCGATGCCCGTAAAGGTCAGTGCCAAGAGTCCTTCTTGGTACCGGGGCGATCCGGTGCCGAAAGGGCGCTCCTTACCGAGGCAGTCTGTTGGGCGCTCGGTACTGATGTTGCAGGACTAAATGCTGACTCCATGAGGAGCTGCTTCAATCGAAAGTCCTGCTCCTTCTTTGTCCTTGATTTAAAGGACTTGCAAATGTGGCACTTGTCAACAAGGTGGGATTCCCCTAGGCACTTGAGGCAGGAGTCGTGGGGATCCCTATTGGCATCGGCTTCTGGCACGCCGAGCACGGTTTGAATCCCTGTGCCTTGGGCATGGGCCCGCACCGGGGTGGAGGAAAGGGGCTAATCCCCGATCCCTCTTTCAACTATATACATTAACTATAAAACTAAGCACTAATACTGAATATAACCACAAAAACTCAAACTCTACACACAGTGAGGAGTAGAGAACTGCAAGTAGCTAGGGATGTGGAGATCCGGAAAGCCGCACTCCACAGTTCCAACGACCGACACAGGTGGTAAGAAGGAACTGAGGGGCGGTTGGGACACCAGGGGTATATATCCGGCACCATAGCGGCGTCACTCCAGGGGGCACCCAGCCGGCCCACCGAGTGTTGCTAGGGTAAAAATCTTCTGACGAACGTGCATGCAGCGCGCGCACACCTAATTGGAATCGATATGAGCAAGCACTCGAAGAAGAACTTCCTCACCTCACACTGCCCCCTGCTCCTGGCCCCACAGCCAGCTCAGGCACCAGCTGTCCCTGAGCGCTGGGGGAGTCTGCAGCAAGCCCTAGTTCCAGGTCAGGGACAGCCATGGCATGCCAAATGGGGAGGAACCGTGTCAGGACCCAGCATAGGAGGGAGGGTCTTGGGGAGAGCGCAAAGGGTGGGTCTGGAGGCTGGCAGAGAGGGCAGGAAAGCTGGAGGTCAACCAGGTGGGCCGAGCTTGGATGGGGGAGGGAAGGTCATCAACAGAACATTCCTCCCCCATCAGCCCACACCCCAGCATATCCTCTCTGCTCCAGGTCCCTCCAGGAATGGTGCCTGGTTTCCGTGCCCAAAGCCTGCTGGCCCAGGCTGAGCGTGAGAATGGGGGACTGGTGCAGGGCAGGGATTGCTCTCAGGTCTCTGGTGTTCGGCGTCGGACATTCTGCTGTGTGCTGATGCGAAAATCAATACACTCTGCAGATACAGAATAGCACCTACCACAGCTCAGGGAACAGAGTGTTCATTCCCTCCCAGCTGTAAACGTTCAAGATGGCCAGCCAAAACTTCCCCCACGACGGGATTCCCACAGCACCACCTGGAGAGACACACACAGATCTGGGCTCTGATGGCAGCCATGGAGGCCAGGGACACAGATCTTGCCACGTGACAGGGCATGAACAGAGGCTCCTGAATCCGGTCTGGTTGCGTGGCAGGCCAGGGGCCCTGGAGAGCTGCAGGCCGGTGCAGTGGGTGCATGATGGGCACTGCGCCCCAACAGACACAGCCATTCAGAAACGACACCTGGGAAGGGCACGTTTTCTGTGCAAGGTGCAGCCAGTGAGACCACTGAGTCTTCTGTCGTGGAGCCACGTAGTGAAGCTAAGCCACATGAGGGGGGCTGGAGATGGCAATTTAACCCACAACCAACTGCTGAGATGGACTGAATGTTTGCAGGGCTCATAAATACCCTGCCTCCCAAACCGAAGCGTTCACAACTGGTGAAGGAGCTGAGGTTCACCATCACCCCAGAAGGTAAGTGCTGCAGGGTCCTGGCACAGCAGGATGCGGCATAGGCTGTGACATGACACACGTGCCGCGACAGCCAGGCCAAGCTGGGAGAAGCTAAGGGTGGCAAGGCAGAAACTAACATGCGAACTGCACATGCTGCCATGCAGCCAAGGACAAACCATTGCAAAGGCTCACTCCACTCTGGTCGCATGTCCCCTCACCTACCACTCACTCCTTCGGAGCTGGGCAAGCCCTTCTCAACAGTCCCAGCCCCATGGCTGCTGGGGGGAGGATAGAATGCCAGAGAGCTCCAGCCACATGCTGACCTTTGCTGTGGAGGTTGATCCGAGCCCTCACGAGGTCCGGGTCATCCGGCCCAACCCCCAGGATCCTCAGGGACGTGTAACTGAGCGCTGTGCCAAACACTGTCGATTCACCTTCCACGTGCCTGCCACATACAGAGAGCGGGGAAGTCAGATGTGGCTGAGCACTTGTGCAATCCACCGAGATTGGTTTCATTGGGGCGAACCTAAGCAGGGGGTTAAAGCTAACCAGGCAAACTAATCGAAAAGCAACCACCCTGGGCCAAGCTGCTGGGAATCGGGAACGAAATGCTCCCAGCCCCTCACTCTAGTGGTCAACCCATGGTGAAGGGGGGCTCTGGTCATGCCACATGCTGGCCTCCCCGCCACTGCAGCTCCAGCAGTCTCACACTCAGCTTAGCTCTGAGCCATTTCCCACATGTAAGGGAGTGCCAGGCCAAGCGCTGGATGCTACGGGGGAGCTTCCGAAGCACTCGGCCATGGCCTAGCCTGTCCCCGAGGAAGCCATAGGCAAGTGCTCTCGTCAAGCCAAGGGGGGGCAGAGCGAAACCCCCACCACTCTGTTGCTAAAGTCACCCCGGGAGTGCCGATGAAGTGGGGCTTGATTTGCTAATGAAATCAGAGTGTTTCCCTCCCAGGGGCCGGGTTGGGGGCTGGTGGGATTTCAGTGATTTTGTTTAATAGGTTGAGGCAAGACCTGCTGAAAATGAGCCAGTTTTGAACATTTTCCCTTGTTTCCTAGCACTCCTCTAGGTCCCCCTCCCGTCTGCTGGAATAGGGAAACCTGCCTAGGCAATGGCAGAGAGCTGGCAGTGCAGGCGTACGTTTCTACCATGATTCTTTCCCTTTCACCCAGGCCTCTGTTCATAGACCCGCCTGTTAGAGATGAGAAAGACATTCTTCTCCAGTGAAGCTGTCACGGAGTCCCTGGGCAATGCTCTGGAACTGCTCCCCACAAAGCCAGTCAGGACTCTGGGAGCCTCCTCTCCCTTGGAGCAGACTGTTTTCAGGGCAAGAAGCTCACACGGCTTCAGCTCCTGGGTCTCTCCTTGGAGCATTCAGCATCCTCTGCCCCTCCGTGAGCTTCCCACAGCGAGCCCGCCCCAGCGGGGTCCTGAGGAAGCCACAGGGTCCTGCACCCCGACTTCGCGGTCAGACGTTACTCTCAGCCAGCCAGTAAAACAGAGGTTTATTAGATGACAGGAACACGGTCTAAAACAGAGATTGTAGGTACAGTGAACGGGACCCCTCAGTCGGGTCTATTCTGGGGGGCAGTGAGCCAGACCCCCATGTCTGCAGTTCACTCCACATCCCCAGCCAGTTCCAGACAGAAAACTCCTCCAGCCCCTCCTTTCTGGCCTTTGTCTCTTTCCCGGGACAGGAGGTCACCTGATCTCTGTCTCCAACACCTTCAGTTGGCACCTTTGCAGAGAAGGGGCCCAGGCCATCACTTGCCAGGAGACAGAGTGTCAGGCATTTATGTACCCTGGCCCTTTGCTCTGCAGCAACCATATACCCTTATCCCCCCTCCTGGATACTTAAGAACTGCATAAGGGACACTGAGGCACCAACACAGTATTCAGAGAAAACATTAAGAACGTTCCCAGTTCGTCACAGAAGCCAAGACAGAGTGCACGTAACAGCCAGAACGCCTCTGCAGACTGGCCCCTGACACCACCCCTGCAATGTTCCCGGCAGTCCATCCCTGCCTGCTGGAAAGATCCCCTCACCCTTGTTTCTGTGTCCTCCTTCTCCAAGTGCATTTAATGACCAGCCAGCCCACCCCACTAACATACCTCAACCCGCTACAGCTGCTCTGCGCACTCCAGGAATGCCATGACCCGGGAAGGGTTAGTGAGGGGAAGCACAAAGCAGGTGGAGCAGGACCTAATGCCTGGCAATAACGTCTGAGATATAAGGCCGTATCAGAGCAGATAACAATGCGCAAGGCAGACATCTCAGGAATGGAACTGACTTTTGTGCTTGCAAGAGGCTTCTGAGACTGCTATACTGTTTTCACTGGCTGTGTTGTGCAGGGACAAACAGAGAGGAACCACTCCTCTGGTCAACTGGGTCTGGAACGCACAACCTGCCCAATGCAGCAGGAATAAGGAGAAAGGAGCTTCTCTGCTACTCACAAGCCCCAGCCTCCGTCCGGGAGCTGCACAGAGCGCAGGTAACGCACCATCTCCCTCCTGTAACCTTCTGGCAGTGGGATCTTGGCAACGTGGCAGGTGATCAGGAGACCTGTTGGACAAAACAGTCCACTCTTTAGGCCAAACCACCCCCCGATTTCAGCCTCAGGGACACTCTAGTTGGTTCAGAGAAGCATGTGTCCTCTTCTTGGTCAGCACAGGACATGAGAAATCACTGTAGCTAGGAGTCCCAAGTACGCACAGCACGTATAGCTAACAAGGCGCAGCTGCAGCCCCAGGCTAAGTGGCTCCAAGATCGTCGTCTGCGGGAACCCAAAAGGGTCGTCAGGGACGTCCAGACAGAATGTACATCAGACTGTAACAACCACATGACCTTCCCTAGCATTCCCGGCTTCAGCCCCCACTGTGGAACAGGCTGTTGGGGTCAGACTGCACCAAAGGACCCCGCCCCCATTTGGCAAAACCAGATGGGGGATTTCACTGGCTGGGTAGTTCTTGGTGCTTCACAACAGATGTCAGCTCCTTATTAAAGACATGTTCACTGGGGATTAACTGTCGTGCAATGCAGCTTGGGCACTTCCTAGGTCACTGTTTGGGGAAACGATTGGCCATTAAGGTTCAGCACCTAGTGTGCTGTGGAATGACAAGACACTGCCCTGCCCAGGCCTGCGACAGCGCCTGCCCCTGAATCATCCCAGACAGCTAAGCAAAGTTCCCACAGACCCTGGCCACGCTGCTGGACCTGCTTGGCACCCGCTATCCCATCCCTACGCCAGGTAACTCTGTGGGGAGGTGCTGCCGCTCAGAGCACATGGCATAGCTATTTCATCCACCGTACCTGGCAGCAGGAAGAGGGGGCCCCCGTAGTCACCGGGCCAGTGCCCATCCTCCGCCTGCAGGCCAGAGTAAAACTTCATCCCATTCAGCGCTGCTTCCTGGGCCGTGCAGGCCTGGGGCAAGGCCTTGAAGAACTCACTCTGCGAAGAAAGGAAGAGGAGCAGGGACAGGCACAAATTGAAAGAGCAGTGCTCCAGCTCGTGCACAAAGCATGGCCAGTGGCCAAGACACCAGTACAATCAAGTGCCTTGTGCTACCTGTGGGCTATGGCAGCACTGCAGTCCCACGGTGTCATGGAGTGTGGAGGAGACCAGGCCTACACCCCTGGCTTCCTGTGATTCCCCATGACTCTCAGCCAGTCAGTAAAGCAGGTTTATTCAGATGACAGGAACACAGGCCAGGACAGGTCTTGCAGGCACAGACAAGAGGATCTCTCCCCAGTTAGGTCCATCTTGGGGACCCAGGGGCACCATAGCCCCACTGGGGGGTCAGAGCCCTGTCTGGACTCCCCTCCATTCCCCAGCCAGCTCCTGAAACTCTCCCACTCCCCAGCCTTTGTTCAGCCTCCCGGGCAAAGGTGTCACCTGGCTTCTAACCCCTTCCTGGGCTCTCACGTCACATGTTCAGGCATCTTCCCTCCAGGCCAGTCTCCCATCCCCCAGTGCAGCTCGTCCTCCCAGGCCAACACCCCCCACTCAGCATTCACAGACCACAGTAAGAACAGTCCCAGTTCGTCACACATGGGTAATCAGGGTCTGTGTACCTCCCCCATGGCCTGCACTGCACTGGCCTTTCACACAATACTTAGTAGCAACGCCAGCAACCGGACACCAAATCCAGCACAGAGCAACTGTGCAGAGCATGTGCAGGGATGAAGAGGTGTGGGAGGGGAGCAGAGTTGGAGTGTGAATACAAGCAGGATGCTTGCTGCCTTGAAGCACCTTTTGAGTCATTCAGTGCATAATCCGCAGAGAAGAACAGGCCTGCCTAGCCCAGCCTGGGTCAGCAGGCAGGGAGGGAGCAGGGCAAACAGTCCCCCCCTCCCCTTCAGCCCCTTTTTCAGGGGCCAGATTCCAGGGCTCCAGGCATGGAAGGGTCAGCAGATTCTGGTCCCAGCTAGGCAAGATGCCCCCTTGCAGGTAGCTGTGACACCTCCCCTCTTCCCCAGTAACCAATACAACCAGATTGGCATGAGGTTGTGAATTCTGCCCCTGATGCCAGCACCACCTGTGCCTGCCCTGTGGAATTAGCAAGCATGTGAATCCCAGATAGTCACTGAAAAGAAGCCTTGCTTCAGAGACAACGACTCAGCATTTGGGGGCAGGAGACAATAGCGGCAATAGGGGAATTACAGCCAGCCATACGGGCATGGGGTTTAGGTGGCTGCCCCCTTCCCAGCCTTGGCAAACACTGCACTGCGAGTGAAAATCAGCCACCCACCGTGTCCAAGCCTACGCAGTGAGCCTCCAGCCCGCTCTGCTCTCGCTCACATTCCTCGCCAGCCTCCAGGTAGCGCCAGCTCTGCCGCCCTTCTTCATTGCTCAGACGCCAGCGGGTGAGGTCACTCGCAGGTTCTGTTTTATACGGACCGCCCCTTCTCCGCAAACACCTGGAGAGACCACAGGGAACCAGACAAATCCCAGGCGCGTCACCAACCATTGCCGGCTCTGAGCATCAGGCTGTCAGTGCCCTGGGACGCGCAGGGCCAAAGCAGACGCCTGCTGCAGCATCAGCAATAGACATGAGAACCCAGAGAGCTCTGCACTCAGCCACGAGCTGGCTGCCAACACTTAGATTTTGCAAAATAACAAGCGGGAAGAGGCAAGTCCTCGGAGCAACAGCTGGGCCAATGTCATTTTGCTTGGCTTTGACCACTGCACACCATGCTGTCAGAACAAGCACCTGACAGACCCTCAACTGGTGCCACACAGAGGGGCTACTTCTGACAGCGCTCCCCTTTCCTGGCACCTTCCCACCCCACGCTGACCTCACAGCAACCCGAGCACCAAGTTCTAGGAGAGTTTCCATTGGCCCATGGGAACCTGTCACTGTGAAGGGGTGGCGGCTCTGTCACCTCCCTCCATGCTGGGAGTGGTGGGGCAGTTCATGGATTTAAAATGTCTCGAATTCCTTAGAGCCCCGGCCCCTGCTGGCAGGCAGGTGCTGCACTGCACAGACCAGTTACTCCATGGCACCGCGCTGTGCAGCATTACACATAGCCGTACAGCTCCGAGCACAGGGGCCTCTGGAAGCCGCTGGAACAGAAACAGGCTACAACTGGGATGCAGCAAGAGCACTGGCCAGGGTCACAGATGCACACTCACAGAGACACAGACATACACTCTTGCAGAGATACACAGACACACTCTCGCAGAGGTACACACACAAATTCACATACACTCGTACAGAGACACAAACAGGTTCATACACTCAGACGCACACACACGCAATCCCAGACTCAGACAGACACATTCACAGGCACACATTCTTGCAGAGGCTCAGAGAAACGCAGTCACACCCCCGCACACTCACATTTTGTGCCCCATCTTGTGGCCGCCCCGCAGCACCCCTCAACCTCTCGCTCACTGGCCGCCACACAGCTCTGACTCCGCGAGCTGCAGACTCGTGGTGTGGTGGCTCCCCAGATCGGCAGACACAGCACATGGGCCCACATGGTGCCAACCGATCTCCAGCCCTGGCCCACTGCTGGCTGGCGGTGCCCCAGCTCTGGCTGCTTGGCAGCAGCGACAGACCCCTCCCCAGCCACCCTGCCAGCCCCATCCCCACCGGCTAAGCCTGTGCCCTGGCAGAGAAACCCTTCACCAGCCTGCCAGCTTCCAGGACAGCACTACCAGCCATACAGCCACCCACCTGGGAGGGGTCCCTGGGTCTGCACTGTCAGCTGGGACCCTTGGGCTAACCACGCCAACCCACAGCACTGCAGCACCACCTCCGCTACCAGACTCAGCAGCCCAGGCCACCCTTCACCCAGTGCTGAGAAGAGATGATTAAACTCTTCCCAAACAATGCCAAGAGAAACTCTACAAACTCGTCCCCACGACCCTGCCACATGCGTCCCAAGAGACCCAAGCACGGGAACCCAGGCAGACCCATCATGGTACCTGGCCATGACACTCTGACTGAAGGAGTGTCAGGACACTCAGAATCCAGCCTCAAGCCAATCACCACCCAAAGGGGCAGCATCCTCCAGGACAACTGACTTCCTGCACAAACTGCACAACATTAACAACCTCCCTCAGGGCACCGTCCTCAACACCAGGGATGTCGCTTTCCTATACACCAACATCCCTCACCCTGAGAGCTTCACAGCCTGCCTCAAATGTGAGACAATGGACAACACTCAGATCTCCACCCCAAACACATTCTCAAACTCACCCATCTCATCCTCACCCAGACCAGTTTTACATTCAAAAACAAACATTTTATCCAAACCATGGGACCAGCCATGGGTACTAGGATGGCTCCCCAATATGCCAGCCTCTTCACGAGCCACCTTGAGGAAGAATGTCTGGAGAAATGCACCACGAAACCTATGAGAACCTGAGTGTGACGGGATCCCCAGGGTGCAACCTGGGATGGCGGGACAGCAGTGCCTCCTTAACGCACTGCTCTGGATTGTCTCTCACAACACCTTACTGACAGGCAGCAAACCCCTCCCAGTACTGTTACCACTCAGTACAACCCCATGTGGAGTCCCACACCCAGCCAGATGCATGACTGCTCCCAGAGCCACTCACAAATCACACAGCACAAGGCACCAGCCAAATCCCCCCAGATCCCAGCCTTTACCACCGGAATACACCATCTTGCACTGCTCAAGACCCTTCCTTGAGCAATGCAAGTTTATTAATTGGTTCACCACTTCGTCGATGGAAAGTGACATACACCAGCCTTTGTAGCCTGAGCAGATTTACCAAACACTTCAGTCAAACTCACTGGTAAGGGTCAACATTAGGATAAGTCTGTTGATTACACACCTATCACAACATGTAGTGTACCTCATCCAATGCACTAAATGTCCTTATACACCTATGCGGGCGAAACCAGACAATTGCAACTTTTTCAAATGAACTCACACAGGAAAACAATAAAAGCCAAAAACACCGTACCATCTACAGGTGAATACTTTTCACAGAGCAGTCATTCCATATTGACCTCTCAGTCCCCATCCTCAAACATCTTAAAAAGATGAGCCTGGGATTTTAAATTCATAACTGTGCTAGGCACTAAAAACCATGGTGTTAATAAAGACACCAGATTGATGGCTTATTACAACAATCTGTAACCCACTAGTCCGCCTTTTTCACCTTGTGACTGCCGAGGTGTTAACTGGCCACTCACTCCATGGTCAGCCACTCGCTCTGCTGTCGGTCACTCCACCATCACTGCCCTCTCTACTGCAACCTCTGGAATGTCTTGAGGTCCCACCACTTAACACTGCTCTCAGTAATTTCAGCAGTTAGTGGGGAGCCTCACACTAGGGCAGTCTCTTTTACCAGAGATACTGTCCCAGAACAGAGCTAATGCTTAGACCTGGTTATGAGTGATTTCAGATCTGTTGGTCTGCAGCAAGACTCTCCATTGAGTCTTAATCAGCTCTGTCATTGAACAGTGGAGAAGGAAGGCTCAAATAGTATCTAGAACCCTTATGCAGCAATCACACCACTAAGCAGAAACTCTTACTCTTTCTCATCTCCTCTTTGCTTTGGCACCCCAACCCTGCTTACTGAATGCAGTTCAGCTGAGAGTGAGCCTCTCAATCAGTTCTGCTCCCCTTGATTCACACAAGGATAACAACACCTTATTACCCTGCCCCCAATAACAAAGTGGTTTGCAATCTAAAACCAGCCAAAAGTGATCATTTGGGCAAAGCAGCTCCATCACCCTGCACACCTAGATAGAGCTGGTGTGTTTATGCAAACAAGGTTAGTTCCTGACATCTTCTCCCCCAGTTCATCATTAGATGTCAGGGGAGAGCTCATTCAGACCCTGCTGACATACCTGGTATTTAGCTGTGACATCGTGAGTACCTTTCACAGACGTGAAGAAGAGCTGTGTGTAAACTGGAAGGCACGTCTCTCTCACCAACAGAAGTTGGTCTGATAAAAAATCTTCCCACACCCACCTTGTCATGGGACAGCCAAACAACCAGGAGACACGCCTATCCCCGAAGAGCTCAATGGGAGGGTAAGACAGAAAACATTAACAATCAGTGTAGAAATAATTAGGAAGCACATGTTGGTACAAGCTGGGTCACAGAAACCCCCTTGGGCCTGCCGCCTGATGTGCTGAGACTAGCTCTGAGCCCATTTCCCCAGGCAGCTTGGTACTTTAGTACTCTGTCTTGTTGAGCCAGACAGACTCGCCTGTTGCAAAAACAGACCCAGGTCTGAACCACGTCTCCAGAAGCTGCAGGCTTAACTGAAAACAGCTTAAGAAATGCTCCTGTCTCCAACACCCAGATACCCAGTTCCCAATGGGGTCCAAATCCCAAATAAATCTGTTTTACTCTGTATAAAGCTTATACAGGGTAAACTCATAAATTGTTTGCTCTCTATAACACTGATAGAGAGATATGCACAGCTGTTTGCTACCCCAGGTATTAATTACTTGCTCTGGGTTAATTTATAAGGAAAAAGTGATTTTATTAAATATAAAAAGTAGGATTTAAGTGGTTCTAAGTAATAACAGCCAAAACAAAGTAAATTGCCAAGCAAAATAAAACAAAAACACTCAGGTCTAAGCCTAATACAGTAGGAAATTAAATTCAGGTAAATCTCACCCTCAGAGATGTTCCAATAAGCTTCTTTCACAGACTAGACTCCTTCCTAGTCTGGGTCCAGCAATCACTCACCCCCCGTAGTTACTGTCCTTTGTTCCAGCTTCTTTCAGGCATCTTTTGGGGGTGGAGAGCTGAAGACAAAATGGAAGGGTTTCCAGGGCTTTTTATATTCTCTCTCTTGTGGGTGGAAAAAGATGGTTACTCACCTCTGTAACTGTTGTTCTTCGAGATGTGTTGCTCATATACATTCCAGTTAGGTGTGCGTGCGCCGCGTGCACGTTTGTCGGAAGATTTTTACCCTAGCAACTGCCGGTGGGTAGGCTGGGTTGCCCCCTGGAGTGGCACCACCATGGCAGCGGATATATACCCCTGCCATCCCGACCGCTGCTCAGTTCCTTCTTGCCGGAACTCCGACAGTGGGGAAGGAGGGTGGATTTGAAATGGATATGAGCAACACATCTCGGAGAACAACAGTTACAGAGGTGAGTAACTGTCTTTTCTTCTTAGAGTGATTGCTCTTATCCATTCCAGTTAGGCGATTCCCAAGCCTTACCTAGGCGGTGGGGTCGGAGTGAGATGTCGCAGAGTGTAATACTGCGGAGCCAAAGGCTGCGTCATCTCTGGACTGCTGAACCAGGGCATAGTGAGAGGCGAAGGTATGCACCGAGGACCAGGTAGCTGTGCGACATATCTCGTGGATGGGCACGTGAGCCAGGAAAGCAGCAGATGAGGCTTGAGCCCTGGTAGATTGTGCAGTGAGGTGGCTCGACGGAACATGAGCCAAATCGTAACAGGTGCGGATGCACGATGTCACTCAGGATGAAATCTTTTGTGAGGAAACGGGAAGGCCCTTCATGCGCTCTGCCACCGCGACCAAGAGTTGGGGGGTTCCGCGGAAGGGCTTTGTCCGCTTGATATAAAAAGCGAGCGCCCTACGTACATCTAGGGAGTGCAGCTGTTGCTCCCTGCGCGATGAATGCGGCTTCAGGAAGGAGATCGGAAGGAAGATCTCCTGGTTAACATGGAAAGCCAATACCACTTTGGGGAGAAAGGCCGGGTGTGGACGCAACTGCACCTTGTCCTTGTGGAAGATAATATATGGATGGTCCGCCACGAAAGCCCAGAGTTCAGAAACCCGTCTCACTGATTTGATGGCTACAAGGAAAGCGGTTTTCCAGGACAGGTAGAGAAGGGAGCAAGTCGCTAATGGCTCGAATGGCACTGATATAAGTCTGGTAAAAACCAGGTTGAGATCTCACGTTGGGGCGGGGCGGCATACCTGGGGGTAAAGGCGCTCCAAGCCCTTGAGGAATCGAGATACCATAGGATGAGAAAACACGGAGCGGCCATTCTTCCCTGGGTGGAAGGTAGAGATAGCTGCCAAGTGCACCCTCAAATATGATATCGCTAGGTCCTGTTGTTTAAGGGACCAGAGGTAGTCCAAGATGGTAGAGATGGGGGCCTCGGTGGGAAGAACGTTGTGCTCTGCACACCAGCATGTGAAACGCTTCCACTTGGCCAGATACATTGCTCTAGTAGAAGGTTGTCTGCTTCCCAGGAGAACTTGTTGCACTGGGGCAGAGCAACGCAACTCAGACTGGGTCAACCACTCAGGAGCCATGTCGTGAGATGGAGGGACTGCAGGTCTGGGTGATGCAGCTTGCCGTGGTCTTGCGTTATCAGGTTCAGGTGCAGAGGTAGTGGGATAGGGTCGGCTATTGACAGGTCTAGCAATATGGTGTACCAGTGCCGCCTGGGCCACACTGGAGCGATCATGATCAAGTGGGCTCTGTCCCTGCGTACTTTCAGCAGGACCTTGTGGACAAGCGGGAATGGTGGAAAGGCGTAGAGCAGGTGCATCGTCCATGGTATGAGGAAAGTGTCCGCTATCGAACCCTGTGAGAGGCCTTGAAAGGAACAGAACATCTGGCATTTCCTGTTCTTGCGGGACGCGAAGAGGTCTACACGGGGAAATCCCCACTTCCGGAAAACCGAAAGAGTAATGTCCGGGCAAAGCGACCACTCGTGGGAAAGGAAGGATCTGCTGAGGCGATCCGCCAGAGTGTTCCGAACCCCTGGGAGAAAGGACGCTATGAGGTCTATAGAGTGGGCTATACAAAAGTCCCAGAGTTGTAAGACCTCCTGGCAAAGGGTCGAGGACCTTGTCCCACCCTGTTTGTTTATACAGTATATGGCTGTTGTGTTGTCAGTGAATATCGACACACAACGGCCCTGCAAGTGCTGTTGGAACGCCTGGCAAGCAAGGCGGACTGCTCTCAGCTCCCGGACATTGATGTGCAAGGCCAGTTCCTGAGATGACCAAAGGCTTTGAGTGTGTAGATGCCCCAGGTGAGCACCCCAGCCCAGAGATGATGCGTCCGTCATCAGGGACGCAGAAGGCTGGGGCGGATGGAACGGCAGCCCTGCACACCAGGGATGGGGTCAGCCACCATTCGAAGGAGCCTAGGATGCTCGGGGGAATGGTGACGATCATGCCTATGGCATCCCTGCCTGGTCGGTACACTGAATTGAGCCACGATTGGAGGGGGCGGAGGTGCAGTCTGGCGTATTTCGTCACAAACGTGAGGCCGCCATGTGACCCAGAAGACCGAGGCAAGTGCGAACTGAAGTCAACGGAGCAGCTTGCAGACTTTGGATGATGACCACCATTGCCTGGAACCGGGGCAGCGGTAAGCAGGCCCTGGCAAGGTTGGAGTCCAGGGTGGCACCAGTGAAAGCTATCCTCTGAGTGGGAGTCAGAGTGGATTTTTCTGCATTGATCATTAGGCCTAGATGTAGGAAAAGGTCCTTGACAATGCTGACGTGATGGGTCACTTGTGCCTCGGAGGTTCCTCGGATGAGCCAGTCGTCTAGATACGGAAAAACATGTACCCGACGACGACGGAGGTGGGTGGCGACTACAGTCATACATTTCGTAAATACTCTTGGGGCTGTAGAGAGGCCGAACGGTAGGACAGCGAATTGAAAATGTTGGCGATTGACTACAAACCGGAGGAACCTCCTGTGAGGTGGGTAGATGGCTATGTGAAAATACGCATCTTTCATGTCGAGGGCGGCATACCAGTCTCCAGGATCCAGGGATGGGATGATGGTCCCCAGGGATACCATACGGAACTTCAACTTTACCATGTATCTGTTGAGTTCCCGCAGGTCCAGGATAGGTCTGAGACTCTCTTTTGCCTTGGGGATTAGGAAGTAGCGGGAGTAAAACCCCTTGCCCCATTAGTGTTCCGGTACCTCCTCTATGGCTCCTTTGGCGAGGAGCGTTTGCACCTCCTGGAGGAGGAGTTGCTCGTGAGAGGGGTCCCTGAAGGGGGACGAGGAAGAGGGGTGGAAGGGGGGGCATGAAATAAATTGGAGGTGGTACCCAAATTCCAGCGTGCGTAAGACCCAGCAATCTGACGTTAGCTGGGACCATGCAGGGAGGAAAAAGGAGAGGCGGTTGGAGAAAGGAGGGGATGGATCGTTTGATGATTCTGATATGACGCCCTCAGGCACACCTTCAAAAGGAGGGTTTCGGTCCTGTGGAAGGTTTGGAGGGACCTTGGTTCTGGCCCCCTTGATTGCCTGACTGCATCCGGCGACTGGTTCTACCCTGCCTTCTAGCAAAGTCTTGTCTCTGTCTGGGCTGAGGGTAAGAGCGGTGTGGCTGGGGGCGGAACGGCCTGAGCTGAGTCACTGGCGTATGCATGCCCAGCGAGCGCATAATGACCCTGTTGTCTTTTAGGCTTTGCAGCCTAGGTTTAGTCTTATCTGAAAATAGGCCTTGCCCTTCAAAGGGGAGGTCCTGGATTGTATGTTGGAGCTCCAGGGGAAGGCCTGAGACTTGCAGCGAAGATATATGCCTCATACTCACCCCGGAGGCTAGGGACCTGACTGCAGAGTCCGCCGCGTCCAGGGAAGCCTGGAGGGAAGTTCTAGCCACCTTTTTTCCCTCATCCAAGATGGCCACAAATTCCTGACAGGAATCCTGCGGGAGCAACTCCTTGAATTTGTCCGCTGCCGCCCAGGTATTGTAAGTATAGCAGCTAAGGAGGGCTTGTTGATTAGCCACGCGGAGTTGGAGCGCCCCTGCAGAACAGACTCTGCGCCCCAGTAAGTCCATGCGCCTCGCGTCTTTTGATTTCGGAGCAGGGGCCTGCTGCCCATGGCGTTCCCTCTCGTTGACCAACTGGACAACAAGGGATCAGGGAGGAGGATGGACATATAAATATTCATAGCCCTTGGAGGGCACCATTTATTTACGTTCCACTCCCCAGGCAGCAGGTGGAACAGAGGCCGCAGACCGCCAGATTGTGCTGGCATTGGCCTGGATTGTCTGTGTAAAGGGGAGGGCCACTCTTGTGGGGGCATCTGATGTTAAGATGTCCATCACTGGGTCCTCCACCTCCGGGACCTCCTCGACTTGCAAGTTCATATTCTGTGCAACATGCCTGAGGAGGTGCTGGTGGGCCCTTAGGTCGATCGGTGGGGGGCCTAACGACAACGTTCTGGCTACTGCCTCGTCATGGGAGGAGGATGAGGAGAGACCCGGGACAAGCGGGTCAGTCGAGGGCTCCTCTGGGTGGACAGCCTCTGTCTCCCTCAGGATGTGGGAGTCCTGTGGCTGGGTTGACACTTCCTCCGAAACAGAAGGAGGAGGGCGGCTAATGGTGGCCTCTGGCACCTGGTGCTCTGATGTGGCCGAGCGCGATGGGCCTGGATGCGCACCTTGGACCTGATGGTATGCCCAAGGTGTCCAGAATGCCCACTGTTGAGGTCCATGATCCTGAGCCTGGGGCTCGTGAAATAACGCGGCAGGCACATCAGCATCTCTGTCCTGGGCATACGCACTGTCCACCTGGAAAGTCACGTAAGGGTGCCGGGACGGCCAGGGAGGAGCTGAGAGACTGTGGTAAGTGTCCCTCTGTCTCACCATTGGTGATCTCCTCGGCACCAGGGATCGGCACCTGGAATCATACCAGTGCCAAGAGTGAGACCGGGACCTGCGACCAGCACGGTGCCAGGAGGTCGACCTGGATCTTGAACGTCGGCGATGGGAATGGCTGCGAGAGTCGTGGTGCCGGGAGCAGTGCTGGGAGCTGGAGCGGTACCGAGAGTACCGGGCCAGAGGCCGAGACGTCGATCTGTGTCGCTAGTACAACCAGTACCGGATAGGCGAGCGGTGCCGGGACTGCGAACGGCGTCGGGACCGTGACCATCCATGAGATCATGAACGGCGCCGGGACCTGGATCGTGATCGGTGCCGGTCTGCCGTGCCAACGGAGGAGGTCTCAATATAGTCGGTTTGCCTCTGGAGTGTAGTACCAGTACCAGCACCAGCAGTGCCGGGGATTGAGGCAGGACAGACTCCATCATGGCTATAAGATCCCTGGCTGCGGAGAATGTCTCCAGTGTAGAGGGGACCGTAAGTTCAACCACAGGCCTCGGCGGGGATCTCTCAGGGACCGGACTCGACAGCCCTCATGGGACCGGAGTCGATGGTACCGCAGAGTCAATGCGACGGCAGGTGTAGGTGCCGGGTGGTCCAAACAAGGCTGCAACTGTGGTGTCAAGGACACAGAGGTAGTGGAGGGCTTCAACCTCTTCTGCTTCGGGGAGAGAGATCGGTGCCGAGCAGGTTCCTGCACCAGAGATGGCCGGTGCCAGGACGGTCCAGTGCCAGAGGAGCTCTGCTAGCAGATTGCTCAGCGCTCAGTGCCAAGGATGGAGGGTTCAAAGCTGCCTCCATGAGGAAATTCTTTAAGTGAAAGTCTCTTTCTTTCTTTGTCCTCGGTTTAGATGCCTTGCAAATACGGCACTTATCCGTAATGTGCGATTCCCCAAGGCACTTTAGACACGAGTCGTGGGGATCGCTTGTGGGCATCGGCTTATGACAGGCCGAGCACGGTTTAAACCGTGGTGAACTGGGCATGGGGCCCAGCACCAGGTGTGGGGAAGGGCTAATGCCCAAACCCCGCTGAACTATATACACTAACTATCTAAGAACTATTAAACTAACTATAACTATATACAATAAGATAGCGAAGAACAAGGAGTAGCTAGGGGAGTGGAGGACAGCTGAGCCACTCTCCACCGTTCCAACGACCGACACGGGCGGTAAGAAGGAACTGAGGAGTGGTCGGGTCGGCAGGGGTATATATCCGCCGCCATGGCAGCGCCACTCCAGGGGTCGACCCAGCCGACCCACTGGGGGTTGCTAGGGTAAAAATTTTCTGACGAACGTGCATGAGGAGCGCGCACACCTAACTGGAATGGATATGAGCAATCACTCGAAGAAGAACCCCTTTATTCTCCTGTGCAAGATCACAGCAACAAGATGGAGTCTGTAGCCACCTGGGCAAGTCACATGTCTGTGGATGATTCAGCTTTTTGCAGGCCAATGTCATTGTTTACATGTTTGAACGTTTCCAGGAAAGCTCAGATGTGGATTGTCCATTGTTAGTTAAGTACTCCCAGTTACCTGAATAACCGTTCACACTATGCTGACCAAATCTGCCTTATGTGCTTCCTATAGCAAACATTTTAAATATAAGCACAGAGCCAACGCTCACAACTTCAGATATAAAAATGAGACATACATACAAAAAGGATGAATATAATCAGTAGATCATAACATTTGCAAAGATATGTTACATGGCATGTCTAGCATAAAACATATTCCAGTTCTGTCATATTTACACTCATAAGCATCGTTCTATAAAGCATTATGCCATGCAACATCACACACGCCAAACAACAAACTTTCAGTAATAAAATAACGTACAGGAAAACACTGCAATGTGTGTTTTAAGGCCTAGGTCAGTGTTCAATTACATCATTCTATAGCCAAGAGCATGTAGCATATATTTTATTCAGGCAGCAATTCTTATGCAGTGCCTTGGTACAGTCCATGCTCTTATTCACGTTCCAATGATCCCAGCATTAGCTCCCTGGGTGAAGGCATGAAAAGTGGCCCAGTATCCAGATGGGTAAGACATTCCGATACGAACTGTAGCTTATTGCACAGGTCTTATTGAACACCCCACACATCTCCTGAGGAGGAAGCAGGGGCAGCTCTATGTATTTTGCCACCCCCAGTATGGCAGTCGGCGGCTTTCGGCAGCATGCCTGCGGGAGGTCCGCCGGTCCTGCGCGTTAGGTGTACCCGCCGCCAAATAGGCGCTGAAGCCACAAGACTGGCGACCTCCCGCAGGCATGCTGCCAAAAGCCACCTGATTGCTGCCTCTGGGAGGAAGAGACAGAAATTGAGGTTAATCAGCAGCAGGATCCCTGTCAGGATGGACATCTGAGTCAAAAGGTTCACTGTCAGATGACCAATGAGGTTGTAATAGGATTTGTCAAGTCCTGTGGCATAAAACATCACCTGCTGTTACCATCAGAAATGTACCAGCTGTCTGGGTCAAAAGCTCTTCTTGCTCTCTGTACTCCCAGCCCTATGGTAAAGAAGAGCCCTGCCAGTGAGCCCGGCTGGGAATCTGGTTAAAGCCACCAAGCCAGTTACTGAGTTTTCATAAGGAAATTCATCTGGGACCCTACTTTGGTGTAAGGAGAATGGTGGGGCTGCCCCTGGAGTTATAAATGAGAGGTCAGAATCCTGAGAGGGAAGTTCCACACCCCGAATCCAAAGTCCTGTGAGAACTTAGGGCTAGTCGACACTAGAAGCGCCAAAGCCACTGTGCACTGCAGCGCGTCTGGGGAAGATGCTCTGTGCTGATGAGAGAGCTCTCTGCTGAGGTCGCTTTTTCAGGCCCCTGAGTGATGTAAGTCATATTGAATTAAGCGGTAGTGGAGACCTGCCTTGAGAGGGAGAGTTGAGAGCTCAGAGTAGAAAGGAAGAGAACTCAGAGAGTAACGGGAGCTGAGAGGAAGAGCAGAGTTGGGCGCAGAGCTTTCAGGGGGGCTGTCTCTGAAGGAAGGAGCAGTCAGTTCCCCAGTGAGCAGTGTAGCCAGAGCAGGCTGGTGAAAGCTGCAGACAGAGGGCCACAGAAGGCTGAAGGCTGATGGAGGAGTGAGTCCACCGATGTCTCCAGGCAAGAGCTGGAGCCTTGCCTGGCAAGGAAACAGAGTGGAGAAACACCCAAGTTAGAGGGTCTGGGTGAGGTGTGGTAAGAGACACTGGAGCCAGATCTGGAAGTTAGGGTGTGGGGGAAGCAGCCAGAGCTGCACCTGGGCGCTGGGGCGTGGTGAGAGATACTGGAGCTGGGCTTGGTGCTGGACTGTTGGGACGAACGTACTGTTTGGACTGCACTGGGGGGGATTCTGGTGAGAAGGAAACCCTGCATAAAGGGCTATTGAAATACTTTGAAGTCTGAACTGAGTTTATCTGAGGAATCAAGGGGAGTAGTGGGGGCAAAAGACATATCTGGCTTCAAGACTAAGCTTGGTAAGTTTATGGAGGGGATGGTATGATGGGATAGTTTAATTTTGGCAATTAATTGATCTTTGATCATCAGCAGGTAAGTACGCTCAGTGGTCTGTAGATGGGATGTTAGATGGGATGGGATCTGAGTTACTGCAGAGAATTCTTCCTGGGTGTGGCTGGTAGTCTTGCCACATGCTCAGGTTTAACTGACTGCCATTTTAGGGTTGGAAGGAATTTTCCTCCGGGGCAGATTGGCAGAGGCCCTGCATGGTTTTCGCCCTTCCTCTGCAGCGTGGGGCACGAGTCAACTGACTGGGGATTCTCTGCAGCTTGAGGTCTTAAACCACCAATTTGAGGACTTCATAACTCAGACATAGGTTAAGGGGTTTGTTATTGAAGTGGATGGATGAGATTTCTGTGGCCTCGATTTGCGAATACTGTGCATGTGCAGGAGGTCAGACTAAGACCTAATGGTCCCTTCTGACCTAAAGTCTATGAACTATGAATCAGATGGAATCTGAGTGATGGGCCAACTTCGCGGGCTGCCCTCAAGCCAAACCATCGTTTCACAGCCCAGATTTAACACCAACTCACAACTGTACATACTGCTCCTTTGTGCATCCAGCTGTGCACCCGAATGAGACAGCGGTCCGGGGTAAGATAAGATGTTGATGATAATGTAGTTAAAGACCATACCAATAATGCAGATCGCACCAGGGTGATAAAGTAAGTTTAATGAAAACTCGGCAGTTCTGCATTTCCCAACTTCTGAGTGCTTGACTGCAACCTAAATAACATCTTTGAATAAGTTTACCAACTGTGTGTGTGTATTTCCTAGGTGTTTTTTTAAGAATGATAAAAACTAAACACTAAAAAAAGTCTTTTAAATACATTTGTTAACACACACAACATTACCATTTCAGTTTGAACCTTCAGCACTGCAGCATACTGGACTAGGTAAGCTATGACAAGATGGCATGTGGAGAGGCTGTTTCCCAAAAGGTGTTGGATTGCTGCGGTCTGGAGATGTTAGGGAAGTCAACTTCAGCCCAGCAGGGCTCTCCTCTCTTTTCTTGTGTGCTAGATCAAAGGAGCTCTCTGCCTATCAGAAAACTCTTCTCCCTGCATCTGTCTCTGCACTGACAGAGAACAATGAATCCATTTTCAAAACAATTACAATTGCTTAACAATTTCACAATCGCCTGCACCTGTAACAGTGCTTCACTCCATTACTCCAAATGTCCAGCTTGCCCTTGATGTGGTGCAGCTTTTGGTTGGGACCCACTGGAAGAGACAGAGGGACAGCAGAAAAAATGAAGGCTTAGGTAACAATTTCAATTTCAAGGCGGGTGGCGGTCATTCCCTGGACATTTATCTGAGCCCATCCTTCCAGCTATTGAGAAATACCTGAGAAAATTCTTTGGCAAAGGTTGATGGTAATATACACATGCATATCCAGCAAATACCCCTCTGCTTTGTACATCGGCCAACTGGACGTCTCTACAGAAAAGGATAAATGACACCAAATCAGATATTAGGATGGCAATACTACAAAAACCTGTTAGGAGAGCACTTGCAACTCCCTGGCCACACAATAGCAGATCTTAACGGTAGCATCCTGCCAGCAAAAAAACTTTTAGGACGCAGACTTCAAAGAGAAACTGCTGAGCTTCAGTTCATCTGCAAAATTGCACCATCAGCTCAGGATTAAATAAAGACTGTGGAATGACTTGTTCAGCTACAAAACCAGTTTTCCTCCTTGGTTTCACACCTCAACTAACTAGAACCAGGCCTCATCCCCCTGTCTTGAACTAACCTCGTATACTCTAGCCTGCTCTTGCTTGCATATATCATACACCTGCCCTGGAAATTTCCACTAAAATCCCACCCAACGAAGTGAGTATTCACCCACAAAAGCCCTCCATGCCTCCAAAGAGAGGGTTTACTCACTTGTGCAGTAAACTGACGTTCTTCGAGATGAGTGTCCTGTGGGTGCACCACTCTAGGTGTTCGGTTTCCGCCCCTTCGCCGCCTTTGATCGGAGGTTGCGCAGCAGTAACTTGTACTGCCACCGCATGCTCAGAGCCTGGCCCCGCTCTGAGTATACCTTTAGTGAGCATGCCGGGCCCCATTCCTCAGTTCCTTCTCTAACAACGGAGGCTACCCCCCCCAAACTCCGAAGTAGAGGGGAGGAGGCGTGGCGTTAGTGCGAGCACCCACCAGGGACACTCATCATCGAAGAACATCAGTTCTGCACAAGATGAGTAAACCGCCTCTATTCTTCGAGAAGATGTCCTGTGGGTGCTCCACTCTAGTGACTTTGTGAGCAGGTGTATCTCAAGGAGGTAGGGACTTCGGATGTGGCAGGAATGCAGTAGATAATACTGCCCTGCCTAATCGAGTGTCAGAGAGAGGACCCTGAGTAAGGGCATAGTGTTTGACAAATGTGTGCTCAGAGGACCAAGTGGCTGCTCTACAAATGTCAGTCAATGGTACTTTACATAAGAAGGCTACAGAGGTAGATACAGGTCTAGTGGAATGTGTTCTGATCAATGCTGGAGGTGTAAAGTTTTTTATCTGCTAGCAGAGTCGTATGCAATCGGAGATCCAGTTCGAAAGTCTGTGGGTAGAGATAGGCATGCCTTTGGAGCGCTCCGTGATCGAGACAAAGAGTCTAGGAGAGTTTCTGAAGGGTTTGGTTCTGTCCAAATAGAAGGATAAGGCCCTGCGTACATCAAGTGTGTGCATTGTGGCTTCGAAGGAGTTTGCATGTGGTTTCAGAAAGAAAGTTGGTAGATGTATTGGTTCATTGATGTGAAATGAAGCGTGAAGGAAGGAATTTTGGGTGTAGGCGTACAGTAACTTTGTCCTTGAAGAAGAGCATATATGGTGGATCTGCCATAAGGGCTGCTATCTCGCCTGCCCATCTGGCGGAGGTAATCGCCACCAAAAAGGCTGTTTTCATTGAGAGGTGCAAGAGGGAGCAGGTGTCTAAGGGCTCAAAGGGTTGACCAGTTAAACAGGACAATACTAGGTGAAGATCCCATGGAGGGGTAGGTGGCTTAATGTCTGGATATAAGGTTTGGAGTCCCTTCTGGAAACGTTTGGTGATGGGATGAGCGAAGACCGAGGTATTGTCAACTGTGCCATGAAAGGTTGTGATGGCAGCTAAGTGGACTCTGATGGAGATGAAGGAAAGGCCGGATTGCTTAATGTCCAATAGATAGTCAAGTATGCAGGGAAGAGGTGCCAAGGTAGGAGACAGTTGTTTAGTTGAATACCATTTTGTGAATCGTTTCCACTTTTGGAGATAGGTGGTACAGGTGGATTGTGTTCTGCTGTTAGGAGTACCCTCTGAACTTGGTTGGAACAGTCCAGTTCTCGTTGGGAGAACCACACAGGTACCAGGCTTTGAGATGACGCATGGAGAGATTGGGATGAAGAAGCCGGCTGTGTTGCTGTGATAAAAGGTTCGGGATGAGAGGCAGGGAGATCGGTGGTTGAATTGACATGCTGGTGAGGAAAGGGAACCATGGTTGTCTCAGCCATGAAGATGCGATCAAGATCACCCTGGCAAGATCCGTTCGTATCTTTATGAGGACCCTGTTGAGCAATGGTATTGGGGGAAATGCATAAGCTAATTCCCGGTGCCATGGGATCATGAATGCCCAGTCCCACCCTGGAGCAAAAATTGAGGCATTTCATGTTTTTCATGGTTGCAAAGAGATCTATGGTTGGGTGACCCCAAGTGCAAAATATGTTGTAGATGATTCCCTCGTCTATCTCCCATTTGTGCTCTGACGAGAAAAGTCCGCTTAACTCGTCGGCAGTGGTGTTCATCACCCCTGGGAGATAAGCAGCTGATATGCGGATGTGGTTCGCAAGGCACCAATTCCAGAGTTTTATGGCCTCTGAGCAAAGAGAGTGGGAACGAGCCCCTCCTTGTCTGTTTACGTAGAACATGCAGGCAATGCTGTCTGTCATTATGCGTACATGCTGATTCTTGATTAGTGGAAGGAAGCAACAGCAGGCATTCTGTATAGTTCCAAGTTCTAGAACATTTATGTGCAGGGAGGTCTCAGAATGAGACCATAGACCGTGGACTGTTTGGTGAGAGATATGTGCCCCCCAGCCCGTGAGGGATGCATCGGTCGCCATTATCAGAGTTGGGGAGGTCTGGAGGAAGGGCACTCCAGAGCAGAGGTTGTAGGGGACTATCCACCATAAGAAAGAGTCTTTGACTAGGTAGGGTATGGCCAGGTGTTTGTTTAGTGAGTGCATGTTTGGTTTGTAAACCGTGGCCAGCCAAGCTTGGAAGCACCTCATGTAGAGACGTGCGTTCTGGACCATGAAGGTGCACGAGGCCATGTGCCCTAGTAGTTGGAAGCAGTCTCGAGTGGTGACCCGGGGGCTGTTACGAAGTCTCGTAGCCAGCAATTTTATGGTATTGAATCGGTCGGGTGGGAGAGATGCCAGTCCGGTTGTGGAGTTGAGGCTCGCTCCTATAAACTCCAGGTGCTGGGTAGGACTTAATGTGGATTTGCTTTTGTTTATTTGCAGGCCCAGGGATTGGAAGCAATCGATGGTGAGTTGTGTGAAGCGGAGGGCCTCGTCGAATGTGGAGGCCTTCAGGAGGCAATCGTCGAGGTAAGGGAATATTATGACTTTTTTCCTGAGGTAGGCAGTGACTACCACGAGGAGCTTGGAGAAAACTCGAGGGGCAGTGGCAAGGCCGCATGGTAGAACTCTGTATTGGAAATGCGTTGAGCAGAGGGTAAAACAAAGAAAACGTCTGTGGGCCATGTGGACAGTGATGTGAAAGTAGGCGTCTTGTAGGTCGAGGGCTGAAAACCAATCGCCATGCTCCAGGACTGGAATTATGGTGGTGAGAGTAACCATCTTGAACTTTTGCTTTTTGACAAATTTGTTGAGCCTCCTGAGGTAGAGGATCGGTTGCCATCCTCCAGTTTTCTTTTCTGTTAAGAAATAATGGTAGTAGAACCCTTTCCCTTGTGGCATTCGGGCACAAGTTCGATAGCCCCCAGGTGAAGGAGATGATGTACTTCTTGCTGAAGGTGAAGCTCGTGAGAGGTGTCCCTGCAGAGGGAC